>NC_142859.1:24850984-25154015 GCF_061612785.1 Hesperophylax consimilis
AGATACTATGTTCTCTTCACAAACCATCCAAAATATTATGTTCTCTTCACAAACCATCCAAGATACTATGTTCTCTTCACGAATCATCGAAAATACTATGTTCTCTTCTCGAACCCAAAAATATTAATATTCAAGAAATTCAAATGAATAGTATCTCCCAGGCTAAACAATAAATTGTAGGTCATTATATATGTTTATATCACAGCAAAAATTTACCCATTGCTATTAACAGTTTACACGCGTATATTATCATTTTTTTTATATTTTTTTTATTTCGTAATAAAAAATTACAATTTTATATCTAGTACCTATAAACTTTTAGAATCACAAACAAATAACAGCTTATTTCTATGACATTAAGCTACATTTAACACTACTAATAAAACTTTTTATTTATGGCAAAACTCTATTCTAAAACTTATTCTTAAAATTTATTTATATATTTTTTTTATATTCATGCTCGACAGTTTGGCTCGATCGAACACACGGAGAAAAAACTTCCTGTTAAGAAAGTGATGGCATGCTAATTTCCTCTTATATTAGTCAATATCAATATCAGTATTTGTTTGAACACGTGTTCCTTCGTCCTCATAAAACCTTAGTTTTTACCTGATACTTTGTTAGGAGCTCTGTTAATTCACTGGTTTTTCACACAGGTAAACGAAATATCTGACCATATTCTTAATAAATTACAGTGTTTTATATAAATAATTTCTCCGTGTTTGTTGACTTGGAACAACAGCTCGGCGAGATCGACCATTGATGTTATAGATATACTATACAACCATGTCCCTCAGTGAAATTGTAAAATTCCATCGAATATCGAGCTAAAATTAAGGTTTGTAATTCTAGCTCGGTAGTTACATCACAAATGTAACTTTATTCTAAAAAATACTCCTTTATATTAATGAAAACAAAAAATAACAACTAACGCATATATTAGAAACACTAGATCTCAGGGTCAAAGGCATACCCAACAAGCAACTAGAAACACATTTGGATAAAAAATCTTCCTTTACTATGGTACTAAACTTTATAACAAAATCCCACTCTCATTCAAAACTCCCAACAATATTTTAACATTTAAAATCTCAAATAGAAAACTGGATACCAAACATGGGGAGATAAGAAATAGATAATTTACGTGACGAATTTACCTGCTAAAGAAAATACTGTATTTAATAAGTACCGTCACACATCACACGTCACCTCAACCTGGGTAATGATTTAAGTAAAACACCGTGAGGTGTTCTATCCAAACTGTACCGGACAGCAGGCGGATGGACATAATCATTAAAATAATTAAGGAAATGAATATTTACTGTTATCATGCAATTAACGATGCTGAATCCCTTTTGAAGCTTATCACCGGACACGTATCATGTGTCAAATGAGATTTAACCGTAGTAATTAAAATTTGGTTATTTTTCTTGGTTCCTTAATGCTCTCATGCATCCTGTTTAGAGATAAGAATAATTGCTGTACATGAACACGTGTTAAATTTGAACTCAATAAATATGCAAACAGCTGGCACAACCAGTCAGTTGTCCGACGACATTCGCATGTTGTGTTTCTTTGAAAATCCTTACCTAAGGTACCCCCGAGAGGAAACCGGCATTTACAGTCAATGTCACTGGCGTAGATGTCCAGTACACAAACCATCATAAAAATAAAGACAATTCAAATCAAAATTCACATTTTAATTACATGAATTGTACTGGTATACAGGACGTACAAATTATGTAGCTAATAGGTACTTCCTATTTATTACAGACAACCCAATTCACAAGAAGTAGTTATGTATATGTATTTCAATACTACTGTGTTTTGACACACACATAGAAACCGAAATAATCGGAATGCTTCCAGCGATGATTTCAGATTGGAGCACATTGTGCATCTGTTGATTGTAATCAGCGATAACACAGGCGACTGCTAAAGCAAATGCCAGCAGTAGGTGGCCAACAGCAATGACCAGCAGTCGGTAGCCAGCAATTATTGGCTAGCCTTAGGTGGCCATCACCGGTGGCCATCAGTCAGTAGCCGGCAGGACTGGCCAGGCTTTAGGTTGTTAGCATCGGTGGCCAGCAGGTGATAGCCGGCAGGATTGGCCAGTCTTTGGGTTGCCAGCATAGGTGGCCAGCAGTTAGTAGCTAGCAGGAACTGGACAGCCTTTTTATTTATTTATTTTTTATTAGGTACAATATTTTTTACAATTCAATTTTTCCAGTAATGTAGGCCTCACTGAGTGGCTTGCCCGTGCTGAGGCCTTCATTTAGATTGTCACCATAGGTGGCCTGCAGTCGGTAGCTAACAGGAGTGGGCCAGCCTTAAGGTAGTCTGCAGCAGTGGCCAGCTTAGTCGGTAGCTAGCAGAAATCGGCCAGCCTTTATGTTGTCAGCATGGATGGCCAGCAGTAGCTAGCAGGAATTGGCCAGCCTTTAGATGGTGTGCAGCAGTGGCCAGCTTAGTCGGTAGCCAGCAGGAATTGGCCAGCCTTTATGTTGTCAGCATGGATGGCCAGCAGTAGCTTGCAGGAATTGGCCAAACTTTAGGTTGTCAGCATCTGTGGCCATTTTTGTAATGTCTTGAGAGAGATACGTCCGGTTCAGCTGTTGGAGTGCCGGCAGTAAAAATCTCGTTGTATATAGTTGTCTCTTTTAAATAAATGCAGCTTTCAGTTAAGAATCAGTATTGGTAATTTCAAGTTGTAGACAATGATCGTTTTTTTCTAGATTTTGCTTCACCCAGTTATAAATATTGAACAATAATACAAATTTTGTTAGTGAGGTATTTCGACAGAAAAATACATTTTCGTAGTAGTAGCTTGTGTTACTAGACTCACTGGCCCCAGACGGTTGGGAGCAGTTGGGACACTTGTGCGGTTTCACATAAACAAGGGAATGAATAAAACGTCATTGTATTATTACGTGCGCACATTTTCGATAAAATAAATGTTGTACTTGCCATAGTTGTCGACTCAACGTCGTTAAGAATTTTGTAAGTTGATTTCTGGGAGGCAGTATACCTTACAAAGCTGATATTCGACGATTCAAACGGGAAATTTTTAAAAGCCGCCGAAATTAAGCCATGAAATATCGTCAATTAATTTGGCTTATTAAAATCTTCGATTGTTGTGATAAAAAGAGAATCTGTAGTCAAATTGGTTGCATATCTCAGACTAATGTGGCTGAGGAAACTAGATGAAGAAAATAATACTGCAATCAAAGGGACCCACCAGATAATTCATTTTGGTTTACACGGTCGTTACGAACGTTCTGTCGATGGTCTATAATATCTTCTCTTTGGTGTTGATGCTATCAAACTATATAAAGTGCGGAAAAACGGAAATGTTTCTGCCATATTACATTTGGTATCCCAAGGATTGGTCTACGTTCTCGTGGATCTACAGAATCATTTATATTTCACAATAATATATTTTGATATGACTGAATAGTGCTATTACCGATAAGCTTGCGCTTTGTTGGTAGAATAAAAAATAGACCAAAGACTGTACCACATGGCCTGGACAGGCCATCGCATATGGCATCAAGGTCTGATTGGTCTGCTATTTGGATACCAACTACCCGCTCAGAGGTTAAATTTACACCGTAAAACTTCCAAATGCTGATCGCGAAGTAAATCAAGGTGCACGATTTTTGTCGTGTTTGATTTAGTTGACAAGTATCGCTATACCAGCCGAATAGTAAACTGAGATAACTTTTTTAAGTCACTCGAAATGGCCAGAATTCTGATGAAAAAAGGCACTTACCATCGTTGGTACCAAAGATATTAGAAGAACGAGATATGCTATGTTGGCCGCCGGACCGTAGGCGGAGCACTACCTAATTAGGGTACTTTGAATACTATCGGGACGTGTACGCACAGACATCTGTTCTATGTATTAGTGCGGCTACCTTAGCGTAAGCGAAGGTGTGCAGTAGTATTGGTGAACAAAACCGGCGACACTGGGCAAAACAATTCCACACAGTATGAACTGCTCATAGCACATCTCGTTCTTCTAATATCTTTGGTTGGTATTGTACTGTTGTTTTTGACCCATTTTATATACAATATATGAACAACATATGGTATGTAATCAAAATGACAATTCAACACACCTCCGAAAATTGATATGAAGTCATGAAAAGTGATGAAAGTTAAATAGGTTACAAACACTACACAAGACAACATAATAAAACACACATTCACCAAAGGCTGAATGTGGAAAAAGAAACATAAGACACGAGGGTGTACACATATACAATCTCCTTCCTAATAGCTTGACATCAGTAAATAAAATGAATATATTTAAGAAAAAAACTGTTTGCTCTTAAGATCAACGAGCAAAACTAAAATGTATTATGTAAGTTATGTAGTAAACAATAATGTTTTGATTTTTATTTTTAATGTGTACTTTTAGGTTAAGAAAGTGAAATGTACATAATATTTATAATATCTTTAAAATAATAAAAAATATATAAAGGGGTTGATAGATAAATAAATTAACCTTTCCATGTCGGAGTAATTAAGTCAACGGTGCAGGTGCACAACGATTATTTGGTTACCAACCTATTATGATCTAATATGCAATGAGCATAATAATTAATAACGAATAATAACATCATGACATTGCTTTTCCATCCCGATAAATTATTTACGAACAGTCTAAACGTTTAAAAGGCTGGCGTAAGCATTTCCGCGCCAAACAGAGTTGTTATTTCATTGTGGAAATCTTTTGTCGAGATGACGTCGGAAGTAACAACAGAAGTTTCGAAGGTACGTGAAAAAAATTGTTTTATTGATTGTGGTATATGTGGCAATGCCTAGTATGGGATTATAGAGTTGGTCACTTCAAAAGTCGTGTAAGGGTAAGACGACAATAGTTGGGCATTTTAGCCAAAAATTGTTTTCAATATTTTCGTTTTTTTTTCATTTTTTTTTATTATTATATATATATATATATATTTTTTTTAATTCTTGTTCGTTTATTTTTAGTATTATCCCATTAAACTACAATTAAGCAATTTGTCAACACCATGTGCATGTTCAATTACAATGTAAATATGTATATTTAATATTTTTAACAATTATAAAATATTAAATTTATTATTGGCACACTTAATCTAAAATAACACTGAGGATAACTGAAATAATAACAAAACTAGAAAAAATCTTTCACCGAACTTAAAAAACAACTTTGAAATTTGAAGAATTGTTCAATTCTCTGAATTGTTCAACAGCTGAACAATAACAACAACCTAAAAATACTTGCAAAACTTCATAATTTTATTATTAACTTTATTTAAATTAAATTTAAAAAAATTAAATGGAGTTCTACGAATTAAACACAAAAACAATAAATAAATAAAAATAATGTAAAAATATGTTACTGTATTGAAGTCAGGGGCAAATCTAAGACTCAAAAGCCAGTCAGCGAACGTATTCAAGAAGCCCTTTGGGAGGGGAAAAAATCTATGTTGATTGTGATTTTTTTTAAGGAACGCTTGCGCGACCTTTTACATACAATACTTTGGTTTGAGGCCAAAATATCTAACAGAAGTAAATTAAATTTAAAAAAATATATGTGTACTTACTTACCTACCTACAGACGTATAAAAAAGACTTTTCGAATCTTGTGGAATTATGTAATCCCCGACTATTAAGTCCGACCGTAAGTGACGAGAGTAAAGAGAGTGGAAAATTTGTTACAACTCTTATAAACACACAGAAAATACCAATTTTACATGGTATCACTAATTGGGATTAAGAATTAATTCATCCACAGACACGGAAAAGGCGCAACAAGCGAAAAAAAATTTCGTTCGGAGGGCAAACCAATAAATGCTTTCGATTTTCATTTTTCGGATAGTCAGTATCACAACAATATTTGGACAGAAATTCTTTAGTATTTTCTTAAATAGAAATCTTTTAATATTGTTTAAAATAGAAACCTTTTAAATAATCAGCTTAACTAGTTTGTAGCCGGTAGACAAATTTTTCGGATTCCCACCTTGGCGTTGCGAGTTCAATCCAATGCTACCTAAGTCTTCCAACATTGTAAAAACAACATTTTTCGTTTATAAAAATGTGAAATATTTTTTCAAGTCCTGTGTGTCTCATTTTAGCATCTATCCTAGGCCCTCTCCGAGGTTGGGGACCTATAGAAAATTTGGTACATCTGGGCCCAATTATTTATACCCCCTGAACCCTCCTCTCAGCGGCGCTATCTACAGGCATGAATTCCAAGGTTCCCGTAGACCGGGGCCCTGGGCTTGTGCCCTGCGTGCCCATAGAGTAAAGACGGAACTGCAAATGGGACCCAGAGGGGATTAGAAGGGGGGGGCGGCAGCATTTGCTGAAATCCAGACCGTTAGATCCGCCCCTGATTTTATAATAAGAGTTTTTTGTTTTTACTATTAAGAATATAATAGGTTTTTTCAATATTTTATGTGAATAAGTTTTTATCAAATCATTTTTTTAACGTATTGACATCATTGTTAGCAATAGTTTCAAGTTCATTCAATGAATTCGCTTGAAACATAATTGCAGTATCATCTGCATATGTAATGAGTTTTCCTGTTAATGGTAATTTAAAGATATTATTAACGTATAATATGAATAGAAAAGGGCCCAAAACGGTGCCTTGTGGTATTCCAAAGTCACTTGTGTTAGATTCACTGAGAGTGTTGTTTATGTTTACATATTGATTTCTAGAGTTCAGGAAACTTTCTATTCATATTTTAGCGTTATCTATTATTCCTTAATTTTTCTTGCCCAGTATTTTTAATGACTTATGCTGTCGAAAGCTTTCTTTAAGTCTATGAATATTGCAACAGATTTTTTGCCGTTGTCTAGTTGTTGTTGGTCATTCAATATATTATTAGTATCAATAAATTTTAGTATATTAATATCAATTAATTTTAGTATATTAGTATCAATAAATTTGTATATAGATGGAAAGATTCATTTTTTAAAACTATTGTTTGTATGTGTAGTAGGTTTTTTCAAAAAATAAGATTTTTTTAAAGTATTTACTTTGTTACAAATAGGTTGTATTTTTTTTAGAAAAGCCCACTAGGGCGTGTAATAAATAAATGATTTAACACCTTTTGCTTATGAAATTCTTCTTTTGTAATTTTAATTGGTGCCGTTACTATGTTTCTGTATTTTTAAAGTGTAAAATAATTAAATTAATTAGTGGGAATTTTTTCGTCAGTTTAAATATTTTTTTCCCTAACGAAATATGAGGATATATTTAAGTATACGCGTGATTTTAGAGCAATGCTTTCTTTCAATATATTTACATGACAGACTCAATTCTGCATATAAACAAGACACAGTACTTTATTGTGACAGTATCACATCTATGGTTAAGTATTACGTATACAACATATTGTAAACCGCATCTACACTTATAACATAAAACATAATATAAAGCAAACAGTAAAATGCTACTTTAACTTAAGTTACAGTCTGAGGTGACTAAAAGTGCAGCGAGTTATTATCTCAAACACAAACGATTGATATTAATCATAAAAACATTTCTAATTTCTGGCACTGTGTTGTCGCGTGACTTAAACGTACGCCGTATATTGTCTTCAACCGGCGCGTCTAGCCTCTCGTTCCCGACTAAACCCGCTACTCGCTACCTGATTCTCGTTACTCGCTACTGGGATATTTAATTATTAATTTTATTAAATTATAAACATTATGTCTTCGACAAGATCTGCAATGGAACATCAAAAAATCGTGGACTCGAAATTGATCGAAAACTAGGTAAGTTGAAATCACACATTTTTTCATAATTCGAGACTGAATTAGCCGATTTAAAAATGTTATCCAATTTGTAAGCGAAAGATACGATGAAATCAATGAAAAAATTTAAAAAATTCCTGCTTTACCGAAACAACACCAAAAATTATAGAAATCAAAGAAAAAAGAATCTTTGCTTTGGAAATTAAAATAGCCGAATCAGAACAAAGAGAATAAAAAAATTCAGTAGATGCTAACGGATTTAATGTATCGATTAATGAACCGACTTCGTAAGCACGCAATTGGAAAACAGCTTCAAAATCAACGAATTCAAGAGTCTGAGTGCAAAAGAGTTCAACGAAATCATCACTGACTAGCAGTTAAAAACCCGCTCCGCGCATTTTTTGCTGCTAGGCCCTGCGGGCGGCACTTGGTTAGGCTTCGCCCAGTCTAAGTGATGCTAACAACAGTTACATTTAATAGGTACATATTAGGTTATTCACAGAGAGAGGGTGAGTATATATTGTAAATGGTTCCATGATAACTCAACACAGTGACAATTCAACACACTTTTAAAAAGTGATATAAAGTCATTAGAAACGATGAAAAAAATTTTTTAACCTTACCTAACCTACTTAACCCAGTTAATAAAGTTTTTTTATTTCATCACTTTCCATGACTTTATATAACTTTTTAAAGATGTGATGAATTATCATTTTGATGATTTATCCGGTCACCATTGTAAATAGATTATTACAATATAGCGCCCCTGAGGTGATATCTCACAAAAGCGGCGGTATACAAATTGTCCAATAAATAAATAAATATAATGTTAACATTTTATTGCGTACATATGCAACGGAAATAGATAATATAATGTAATCTTATTAAACTTTATTTCAATCACAAATAACTTTGTTTACATCACTTTATTAAATACAACCACTACATGTTTCATAAACGAAGTTCACCTCATCAGGAGTAAGTGTACTCTGAAGTAAAAAATTAAATATAGATGACAATTGGAAAGAAGAAGTGGAAGGAGGGGGGAGAGGTTAGAGTGGGCGGGGTTTATCAGAGCATATAACCATAAAACAATATATTCATAAAACAAAAAGCATTTTATAACGGTTATTCTAATAAATTGATAGTTGAAATACTAAATCAAAAAATTAAACAAATGGTAAATTTACCCTATTTCTAAAGATAGATATAAACAATGGCGTAGAATTCTATTTGTGGATAACGATATTTCCAAAATTATAAATAAAAACTTTCTTGTTACTATTCAACGGGCGTTTTACACCACTAACAAAATGAAGAAATATATATTCAATAATAAAGATATCGATAACCAAACAAAAAAATCGGGAGTTTATAAACTCAATTGGGATGATTGTAGTTTCTTTTACAAATCTAGAACCAATAGAAACATGAAATCAGAACTAAAGAATATCTCGAAGCTCTAAATGGAAATAGTGCATCTGAGTTTGATCATCTTTTGAATAATGATCACACTTGATAAAAATTCAGGTCTTAAAATACTTCACACGGGATATAGAATTGCAAATAAATAATTTTGAAATTTTAGAAATAAGAAAACATGTCAATATAAAATCAGGTATAAGCAAAAAAAATTATAAACCCTCTTTTAAATATTTTCCCACTCAACTGGTCTTTCCGGTCTAACGATATTGTAATTCCTAATTCTTCCCACTCTTACCGCCCACTCATACCCCTTGCCCTTACTTCCACTTTTTCTTTCCAATTGTAATTTATATTTAATTTTTGACTTCAATGTATACTTACTCCTGATGAGGTGAATTTCATTCATGTAACATGTACAGGTTGTATGTAATTAAGTGATGTAAACAAAGTTATTTATGTTTTAATAAAATAAATAATGCCATCATAAAGTGATAAGCTTCCCGAAAAAATCTTCATATTAAACGCTTGTTAATGGTCCAGTAATCTTGCGTATTGTTAGATGCATATTTAAATATACGCTCCAGTCATTTGGTTCGTTCTTATACCGCCAGTGGGGCAGAGTGGTCGAATTTTGCCTGCATACCCCCTTTCGGGATTTAAGCGAAACATACTATTTGAATTCGACCAATCAGATCGTCCAGACGCAAGGGTATTAATAATATCAGATAGTTTCTGCGGTATGGAAATACTTCATCTTAACATACGGAGCCTTCAAAAAATATAAATTAATTTATTCTCAATTCAAATAATCTACAAGTAAAGCCGGGCGTTATAGTGTTAACGGAAACGTTTACAAATAGTGACTCTCCGAATTATAATTTATTTGATCACACTTACATACAAACAAACACAAACATTTATACAAACAGCGATATCGAAATATTCATTAATAATAAACATAACAACATTTTATCAATATTAGAACACAGTGTAGATTCAAATAACTGCATATAAATTCATCTCAACTACAATAAAATGAATTATTATTTAATAACAATCTATAGAACTCATGGATTCAACACCAAATTATTTATGGAAGAAATACGACAAATAATAACAAAATTCAAAAACATAACTTGCGTAATCACCGGGGATTTCAATATCAGCATTAACAAAAATATAGATAATACTGTTAAACATGATTATTTAAACTGTATGACAGAAAAAATTTTTAAATCATGTATAAATAAAAATACGCGGGAAATTCAAGTTGAGAAACCATCTTGTATAGATCATTCTTGGACAAATATTAACATAGAAGATCTCCATAAAATTAAAACCGTTGTCTGGAAAAATAACATTACCCACATGATGACACGAGTATATTTCTGTATGAGGATGAAAAAAAAACACATTCAAAAAACTTGTTAGTGAACAAATCGTTTATCAAATTAAATCTCCAGAAAATAATTGATAACTGAAAATTGGCAGCCTATAATCAATTGTGAAGAGATTAAAATATATTCAAAGAAATTAAAGATGAAAAAAACGTAATAATAAATGTCAAAGAAAACCCAAAAATATGTGCTAATGTTTTTAACTCATTTTTTGCAAAAGTGGGACAAAACCTAGCCAAAAAAATTAATGTTACAAAAAGATCGAATAAACAACCAATTATAGAATATATACAAAATCTAAACTAACTTACCCAATTTAAAATGATCAGCGAAGTAGATATTTTAAACATAATTGAATATAATATAAAAGGAGGGTCGTCTCCAGGTTATGACAATAAAACAATACAAAATTTAAAATCTATTAAAAACCATTAACTCACCTAATTAATATGAGTGTCAAAAATAGAATATTTCCGTCTAATTACAAGAAAACAATCATTTCATCTATATTTAAAAGTGGAAATATCCAAAATGTAACAAATTATTGACCATTTTCCCTCATTTCAAATAAAGGCAAAATATTTGAAAAAATTGTAAAATCTCAACTAATGGCATTTGTTGAAAGCAACATAATACTTCACAACAACCAATTAATAATACGGATTCCTAAAAGCACACAAGATGTAATTACAAATCTCACATCACACATATACGAAAGCCTAGACATGAGCAAAAAATGTGCTGGTATTTTCATAGATTTGAGGAAAGCTTTCGACAGTATATCCCATACAACACTTATGAAAAAATTAGATAATCTGAACATTAAAAAGAATTAAGCAAATTGGATAAAAAGCTACCTAAATAATCGCCCACAATATGTCAAAATAAACTATGTATATAGCGATGAAGATACATCTAAGTATGGAATCCCACAAGGTACGGTACTGGGTCCAATATTATTCATCTTATATTTAAACGGGATATTTTTTCAATCACTTCATGCTAATATAACTTACTATGCTGACGATACAGCCATAATTGAAAGTGACAATACAGGGGAATTAGTAAAACTAAAAGCAACAGAAGACGTAAACATTAAACACTCTAAAATACTAATATGATTTAAGATTTTCACGGCCAAAAGTATTTTTGTTATTTGTTTTTGGGGTATTATGCCGTGTTGCGCTAACTCCTTCTTTAGCCAACGTTTCGGACAGCATTGCAGTGTCCATCATCAGGGCAGATGTCTTATTTGAGGTTGTGTTGAAATGTGAGCTTAAGTATGAGGTTGTGATACCGTGTTGCCAGCTCCAACCCTCTGAGCTAACATTAACGTATCATTTTTTTATTTATTTAAAGTGGTTTTCTTCGTTTAGCTC
This sequence comes from Hesperophylax consimilis, assembly GCF_061612785.1. NCBI lineage: Eukaryota > Metazoa > Arthropoda > Insecta > Trichoptera > Limnephilidae > Hesperophylax > Hesperophylax consimilis. The sequence continues at coordinate 24,862,944 of NC_142859.1, forward strand.
TGGTGTATCCGTCAATTACCGGATACCAAGAACTATTAAGCTTAGCTCCATCGTCTCTATTAATGTTTACGGGATTTTTATGAATTTCAATGGCCTCCGTAATCAGCCGTGCTCTATAAGTTTTCGGTCTCCCCAGGATTTCAGGAACAAATCCAAAGTAATGCCCGGTGTCAATCAAATGCTCGGCAATTGCCGATTTGAAACAAATAACAAATAACAAAAAAAAAAAAAAAAAAAAAACTCTAAAATACTGGTTTGAAATAAACTTACTATATCTAAATAGCGAAAAAACTCACGTTATACCATTTGCAATAAAATCAAATGACGTTCTACAAAATTTTGACATAATTATACACGATAATTTAAAAAAAACGTAAAAATTGTACAATAAACTGTTGCACATTGAAAATTTCAAATAAAATTTAATACTTAGGAATAATAATAGATAAAAACCTAAACTGGAAAGATCAAATTAACCAAACTGTCAACAAAATAAGAAAATTAATTTATAAATTTTTGACAATTCGAAACTTTCTCTCATTCGAAATTCTAACATCAGTCTACCACGCTTTAATACAATAAAATCTCCAATACTCTGTTATCAGTTGAGGAGCTGCATAAAAAAAACCTGATCCCTGTTGAAATTGTACAACGTCTAATTATAAAAATAATATTGAAAAAAACGAGAGATTATCCAACACACCTAATTTTTGAAGAATTTAGTGTATTAACATTTAATGATCTTGTCCAAAACAACATATTAACTCAAATAATAAAAGAAAAACAAAATCGCAATTTTAACTAAAAGTCGTACTCGTCAAAAACATATATTTTCAACACAAAAATGTAACACCACTTTTGCTCAACATCATTACATATACCTCGGGAAAAAATACTTCAACAGCCAACCCGAAAATATCAGAACAATAGAAAATAATAAACACCTAGCAATTAAACAGAAGTTCAATGTAAAAATACCAAAATGATGAAACTATCTTTTTAATTAATTATAAATTTTAATATTCATAATTACAAGCACTAAATATTCTTCATCTTGATTCTCACCTAGACACAAGCGCCAGCTTCTATAGAATAGGAACATTTAAAAATCAAAAGCAGTGAAAACTAATTGTATGAATTATTTTAGGTAACTTTTATTGATTATACTCTGTAAATTGATTAATTATTAAAAAAATACATACGTATGTGAAAAAAAAAATTCCTGATATTAAAAGGTGTACTTAATTGGTATGTGTATCCTTATTCCACAAATTTGTAAGTTATTTTTGCTGTTTTAACTAAAACTTTCATGCTAAAATTCTTTCCCCGTTCTTCTATCCTGCAGTTTAATTTATTGGATATCCGTTTTTCTTTTTGTTGAGGGCTTTAATAGCCAGAGATGACAGCGATCTTGGGTAACAGGGTTACTTATACGCGTAGAAAAAAAATAACCACATTTATTAATCAAATCAGAGTTTTAAAAAATGTTCAGTAATGACCTAACGCTATATTGGTCACTTTGGTCACTTGCCTTATGGCCTGGCATACTACATATTTATATATTTTTTATTGTAATATAAGAACCAAGATACATAAAATTTAACAATATTACATTTAAGATCATCATTGGTCATGGATACTTTGTCAGAAAAAAATTTATATCCATTTCTTACATGGTGTATTCATTAAATTACAGTTTTGCAGTAGAGTTATTCATCACTTTTGAACACTTTTGGTGTTCCCTCAACATACAAGGACAATATTTCCCGATATTTAATGATTCCCCTTGGCCAAGAGACCTGACAGTCTTGGCCCCTTATGAAGCGGCATTATTTGTAGTCGGAGGCCCATTCATTAACCATCCTCTCACAAACAATTTAAGAATACCTTATATTTCAGGTAATCGAGACTGAAAAACCATCGAATATCCCCAAAGAAGAAGATGACAAGAATAAAGAAGTTGTGGTTTTATTTGATGATGCCTTTCACACCGTCGATCAGGTCATTGCAATGGGTGGCCTGGGCGGCGTGTATAAAAGAGAAACGATTTTGAAAGTATCCCAAAAGTACGACAATTTTTCAAACACGTTTTATATCATTCAAGTTATTTGCTAAAAACCTTCAGGTGTTTTGATGTAATGTCATCAATTCACCTTAAATAACCTGTCAGATTCATGACTGGTGTAGAAATATTTCCAGTTGACACTAACTTTCAAATTGATTTGCTATGTGAAAAAAATTTACTGTATTAAATAGTGCTGAAAAACTTTAATATTACGATATTTATTTAAGATATTTAATACATTAAAGTTTGATTTAAAAAATGGAGGATTTTTTAAAAGTCGCTTACCGTTTATTTTTTACTTTAGCTGTAAAAATATATCTCGTTTTTCTATATTTAAAAAAAACACACACACATCTAATTTCACAAACGGATTACAAAGGTTTTTTGGCATCACTTTTTTTCATTTCATATAAAAATAAAATCACAAACGAATACGTAAAATTTTATGGTCGAAAACTTTATTACAGTATTATGACAATTATTTGGAAGTGCCGCTATTCAAAATTTAAATGCAAACACAAACCTAATTAAATCATCAATCTCACCATATACAGGAGGCGTTAGAACGACTTTTATGAGTCCGTTTTAGTTTGTTTCGTAACGGGCACAAAATAATACTCTGCTGCTATCGATGTGCACGAAAAAGCACAAAATTACCGGGTTAATTTATTTAATTTTTTCCGGATGTGAGTTGTTGAGATTATTGAGTTATGTCCACATAACGGCCCTTGGAAACCGATTGGAAATCTTTGCTATTTGTTTTCTTTACTGTTTTTCCTCCTTCATATAATCCGAGCCTCTTCAAAGTCCCGCTTTAACCCGCCTCACAACCGGGCTGCGAAATAGCTCCCCTGACTTTACGCTTTAAAGACAAATATGTGAATAAATAAATACCCTCTTGAGAGGTGTCACATAAAATTAAAATAAAAAAAATTAAAAATTGAGTAATTGGTTTTGCTACTCTAACGCAAAAACATTTTTCAATAGGTTCCCCGGATTTATATTCCCTAATGAAAGCTTATAATGTCCATAACATTAGTTGCTATTAATATGAATAAAGCAAAAACTAAAATAATTTAATCAAACCTTTAAATTAAGAAAAAGAAATTAACTAATTTATTTATTATTTATCTCTGATAAACAAGATAACAATAAATAAAATAAAAACTTTCGTGCTCGCTCAAAGAGCCGACCGAATTAAAATGATCATATATTATAGAGGCATTTGGCGAACATTAATATTAGAATCTTAAGCATTGGAAATAGATAGAAAATTATATAAGTGAAGCAAATATGTTCTTCAACTGCATATTAGACTTTATACAAGTCATCTGTGTTGTGGGTAAAATAAAACCATGCATGTCTAACAATTTTTTTAATCATTGCAGACTAGTGTTCTTCATTGGCCTCTTGAATATAAGCGTATGTATGTGTGGACAGTTTCTAGTATTAGTTTTCTTCATCGTCAACCATGAATATACAGTCCGCACGACCTGTGAAATGCTTCCTTGCTTCATTACCAGCATATCTGCTTTGGCCAAGTCGCTTCTGCTCATCGTCAAACGCGAGAAGATATGCACTGTCGTCCTGGACCTAGCAAAGTTGTGGCCAAATACCAAAACCGCATCCATCAATAAAATCATCCGAGATCACATGATCCCCGCAAAGGCCGGTTGCCAAATATATATGTATGCAACCATAACCGTGGCAATCGTGTACAGTCTCGTACCATTTGTGAAGTTCCAATTCGACAGGATTTCGAATGATAAACAATTCCTTGCGTGGAATGAAGTTATTTCCCAGCCGTATGTTATTTGGTATCCATATGATTACGGATCAGCTCCTTGGAAATTTATTCTAACATACATATCACAATTTTATGCTGGTAAGTAGTTTTCACTATTTTAAAGTCATACAAACATTCCATAGTCAAAACCTTTCACTTATACAACAACAATAATAACCTTCACCACAATTGCACAACGAGTTTAACCATAGGGCTATGAGTATAACTGATATTATTCATAATTCTTACATCACGTCAAGAAAACTTACAACCTTTGTCTTCGTAAGGGTGATGTGTAGTGAAACCTGTACTGAACTAAGAAAACAAAATAAAACATTTCCTGTATATTAACGGAATGGCAAAGTTAGTTTTATGTAAGTTTTGGCGTTGATGGGTATTGTCGACAAAGCATAAGTATATTGGTGATTACATATGCGATGATTGGTGGATACAATGGTCATTGCCAATGTTCCTCCTCTTGCGGTTTTTCTAAAAAAATGTACAGTTACATGTCGCCAATGCAGATAGTTAGCCGTCAGTCAGCCGATAAGTCCCAACTACTTAAGTATTTTGTTAATTTTTCTAGGGATATTCGAGACTACTATGCTTGCGGGGGTTGATTGCTTATTCTGTTTGCTAATGGCCCACGTGACCTTGCACTTTCTACTGCTCCAGAGGCGGATCCGAAACCTGAACATGGCTCACGACAATATCACACTGGAAGAAGCACAAAAAGACGTCCAAAAGGAGCTCATGGAAATTGTAGACTATCACAATCATCTATACACGTAAGATTGAATTTTCAGTAATACCTTCGAAAAGAATATCCTTCATCATCGACTTCGAAGTTTTTCACCCTTATATATTTCTAGCCACCTCTACTCCTAGAGCTCTACTCAATTATTGCCTTAATATGATGCGATGACAGGATGCGGCATTTTTCTTAACACCACACAACTAGTCCTAGGTCGATCGTGAACTATCCAATAACTAGATCACAAACCACCAACGAGCGATCAGCAGCGCTCAGGCGCTCGGTAAACACCCGACGTCTTTTGACGATACGGCAGCTATTTATCTTTCTCTTTAACAGTATTGTTTAAAAGTTCAAAGGTCGTCCATTGTTTGATTAAAGTGACCTACCAGAAAACTACGAATATAAACCATTATATACAAATTTTCCTCACCTAACCTAACAATTCATTATTCTCCTAAAGTATCTGAAACATAAAATTTGTTATAACGCATTTATTAGCGTCTGACGCGTCTGGTATTTACTAAGCTATTTTGTACATTTACCGAGCGTTTGAGCGCTCCACATTAGCCCCAGAGACAGGTTTTACGTACGTCATCGACGATCGTCGACTTCCTTCTCACACATCTTGTATGAAAACTAAAAGACAGGAAATACTAGGACGATGACGTTACGTACGACTTCTCTCTCTTGGACTATATTAATGTGACCACCCAATCAGGTGGCCACAGTAAAATATCACACTTAGTTGTTATGTCAATTTAAGAAATATAATGATTAAACCATTTGTATTTCAGTTTAGCAAGAAAAATTGAGGAAATATTCGGATTTGTCCTCTTCCTCAATCTGCCCATGAGTTCTTTGACAATTTGCATTGCATTATTTTGTGTAACGGTAGGTTATCGTTTTTTTAAGCACCGAAACAAAATCTATTGTGTCACATTAATATTTATGATGGAGTAGCAAGTAGAAATTAGTCCACAAGGATCCTTTATGGTCCTTTCCCGATACGCCAAAAGTCGTGCAAACCATGAGCAGACTCAAAATACAAGCAGTACAAAATATTATGTAGATTTATTTACCTTTAAAATATGCTAAACACGTCATAAATATTAAATAATTTAAAAATTTCATTGCAGATTGCTCCAGGAGGTAGCGTGATCAAGTATATTGTTTTCCTTGCGTCTCCCTTGATTGAAATAAGTCTCAAGTGCTTCTATGGGAACAGGCTGATTGAAGAGGTAACTAATTAATTGATTATTGGCCAAACGAGTATATATTTTAAAATTTCACAAAACTTTGGGGTTACGTACACCTTGCGCTGGTATATAATAAGATAACACTGGATTAGCCTTCTTATATCTTGAAACGACATCATTTACACGCTGAAAAAGGAGCTCATTAAAAAAGTGATAGCATGCCAATTTCCTGTTAAGATATTAGTCATTCAGAATATATGAAGAACAGGCAGGGCCGGCCCTACGCGAGCGCAATTGAAGCAGTCTGCTCCGGGTGCCGAATTGGCGCCAAGGCGGAGACACCTTACAGTCCTAACACATTGCTCTTGAGGGTATTTTTCTTACAAAAACAGAGCTACACAAAAATACAAATCATCAGGAATATTATTGATTAAACTTATCAGCTACGCAAGCGTCTACTGGTTTTGACAAGGGGCGTCAAAATTTTACTCGCGCCTGGCGCCATTTGGCTTAGGGCCAGCCCTACGAACACGTGTTATTTCTTTGTCTTGACGGAATGCGAAAATACCAGTATGTCAATATCAATAGCAATATATGTATGAACACGTTCTCATAAAGCATTCGCTTTTCACTGATACTTTGTTAAGAGCTCTGTCAATCTATTCGTCAAAGGCCTGCAGTTCCGTTTTTAAAAGGAAAACATGTATTATTTGACCAGATTATTAATACATTAAAAGTATTTCATGTAAATAGTTTTTATCCGTGTAACGGTGAAGTCATCATACGACATAAAATTCCGATGCCTAGATATAAAATTAAATGCAAGTTCAATACAATATTTTATTTTTATTTTAGACGCTTCATTTAGATGTGTGAATATTTCTCATACATCTAGTAGAAAAAATACATAAAACACTAAATAAGGATGGTAAAAAGTTTTCAGATAATTTAGTTAAAGTATTGATAATGTTTAGTTTAAGTATGTTTGCCATGTTTTCATTTGCGAGATTCCTAAATTCGCTATGCCATTTATTTATTTATTAAACGCCATAAAAGGCTTTTACAATAATGTGATACGTGTGATTATAAGTACACAGTGGTACATAGGCGAATATTAGTATTATATTTAAGAACGCAACAATATGTATACAAAACGACATTGAATGTGATACAGCTGAGATTTTCTTAAGGCATAGAATGCTACAATAATAGAAAACACTTCATTTAAACAGGATAAAATATACAGAAAAGGTGACTTGCCAACAGATATAATCTAGCAAAATATTATAGTAGCGCAAATAGTAGTGAGTTTATTGTTACAATCAAATTTATCTCCACTTGGCCACTATGGCTGGAGTGTATGGCAAAGTAGCTTCAACAATTCAGGGCTTTCAGAGACTTGACAATTAAAAATAACATTTTTCATTAAAATAATACATCCGTTAGCCAACACTATAAGACATCTGAAGCAAGCAGTTTATATAGATGCTATACATATACATTTCACATATATGTATATATGTGGAATGTATATGTATAAGAACACCATACATATGTTACACATAAAGAAGAACATGTCAGTATGATGCAGTACAAACAGACATTTAACATTTCACAAATATATCAGTTACATTCACAACAAGGTATTTTTGCCTTGATGCAAGACGGTGAGGTTTTGAAAATATCAAAAAGGTCTGTATACCTACGTGTTGGCAGTGCGGTGAAAACGCGCCAACGGTGAATGATACAAATAGTGCTATGATTGTCACTGTGGAAAAGGTGGTGGAGTCGAGTTGATTTAATAGGGACACGAAAATTTATAACACTTAACACGTCTATGAGATTGTTCAGTAATTTAAAAAGTAAAATAATGTCTAATAGTTCGCCGGGTAGATAGAAGGGTAGATTTTGCCAGACATTAATGTATTGTAGCAGATATCAATTACAGGCTGTCTCAATTTGAATTGAATCATAAACATTATTCTGCTGATTTCCCGAAGATATTAAATTATAAAAAGAAATAACCTCCTTAAACGACTGTCAATTTCTCAATCTAATATAGACATGCTAAATAACTGGTGTTCACCAAACAACTAATAATTAAATGTAGAAAAATGCAAAATTTTGACCTTTTCTAGAAAAAAACATCACATTTTTTTGGCTATTCAATAAATGAAACAAATTTAGAAAGAGTAAAGGAAATGCGAGATCTTGGCATAATTATGGATTAGAAATTAGACTTCACGGCCCACATTCAACAAATTGTGAATAAGGGTATGACAACATTAGGTTTCATATTAAGAACAATTAAAAACTTTAAATCTTTACAAATCATAAAACTATTGTACATATTGTCATATAACAGATTTTAGGCGCAAAGATCCTACAGTTGCCAACTTGAGTAGCAGGAATTATCAGGTTAGTTGCTGGGTCAAACGTAACGCGCAAAAGATCCGCTACAGTTCCCCCCACCCCCGGCAACCGAGCTCCTCGTTCCTCCTTCTTACGCGCCGACCTCTGACCTAGCTGGACGTGTGTTCGTTTCGGCGCCCGCGTTCCAATTCGCACCGCTCGGTCGAGAAGCCAAATGTACGACAATGTCGCGCTTTGAACGTCGACAGGCTGGCACCGTTTGTTTGAAACACGGCGCACAGTCCTGCAATCAACAGGATACCCCGACAACACCATGCTGTGAGTCTCTTACATTTCCTATTACCCTTGAATGTGTCCGCTAATAACCTAAATTCGTCCACGCTGCCTGTCGGTCTAGAGAGCTGTTAATTATTTCCCAGAGAGAGATTAGGGAACCCTTTGATGATAATTCTAGTTAGGATGTAACAACCTGTATTCTATTGTCATTCCCCCATGTAATGTCCATTTTGCCGCTCAAATACAATGTTGATTTATAAAAACCTAACCTCTTTCATTTGGGGATAGCGGTTGTATGGGAGTGTTTTGTGTAGACGGTGGGATATGGATTCTTGAGCCTCGCGCTGACCCCGAACCCTGACTATGAGAGAGACGTCTCATGCCCCCGCATCTGAGCTGGCCGAGGGTAAGTCAGGGCCCCCCCAGGTCCGACGCGCGACACTGGCGACCAACTTAGGGCAGAATTTTTTTTTAAACATATCCTTCCCGACTGCACAAAATTGCCTTTACGATTGCCCCCAATTTGAAAACATGTACTATGCAATTTTGTTGCCAAGCGCATTTTCGCCGCGAGAACTTTTGTTTGTTGTCAAGCGCATTTTGCCGCGAAAAAATAACGGTAGGAACCCTCTCGAACGAATAAAAGAGACGCACGAAATTCCCGCCAAAACGCTGTGATAACGAAAGTTTGAACATAATGTTTCTTCAATAACATAGATTCTGTGTTCTTTGTTTAAACAAAACAAACCCACTGTTTTAATTTCGGCATAAATTGCACCATAATAATAACAGTCAGGATTTAGAACTGTGAAGCCAATTTTTACACCGGAAGTGATTTTTTAAAAAAAAAGCACAATACACCCAACGGCCCATCGAAGCTGATTTCTAAAAAGTATATCAGCTACAACCTGTAAAACACAAATAATTCTTTATCCCGATTAATTATATAGGTACGGTGTTTGTCCATTTTCTTGTTTTTTTTCAGCATTTGACTGTTATAAAAGTGATTTTAAGTGAATTGTTTCAAATTAACTTCAGAAGTGCAGTGTTTTTTTTTGCAAAGAAGTGCTTTCTCGACGCAATAATAAGAACGTGTGTTCAATCTCACGATTTAGTGCCAGTAAATGAAGCAAATATAAAATCTTTCCATCAAAAGTGTTTTTTCGCTTCTAAAGTGCTGTTTTTGTGCCTTTTTTCGTGCCTTTCCTCGAGTGCAGTGAATATAAGTGCGAATAGTGCCCACAAAATTAAATAATGCAAATCCTAAAGTGTCCCCCTGGCCAAATTTTCTTCAAAAAGACTTTCGGAGTTTTTTTTCCTTTTTTTAAACCATTTTTAACAATGAATTCCAATCAAATGGCTACATCTTTGGACATGGGTGTCATTCCCAATGTACACAACTTATCCAAAGTGCACCTACAAGCCGTCTTAAAAGACAGAGGAATATCACCACTAAACAAATCAAAGTCAGCATTGAAAGCATACGCTTTGTTATTCAACAAGAAGTTCATCAGGAAAATAAACCTATCCGTTGCAAGTGAAGACAAGGCACCCAATACCCCAGTTTTGGAAATCCCCGTTTCTAACAAAGAAACCAGGACACATGTTACAGTAAAACAAGACAATGCACCCATCACGGCACAAGAAAAAACATACGATCTCACTCCTTGGAAGATCAAATATAACGGTGTTTCTGATGTACTGGATTTCATTGACCGAATCGAAGAAACGGCCTCAATTAAAAATGTTCCATTTGACGTGCTGCAGAAAAACTTTATAGAACTAATATCTCCAGAATTAATCCCGTGGCACCGAATACAAAAATCAAAATGCAAGGACTGGAATAAACTCAGATCAGCCCTGATCACTAGCTTCGGCAAATCAGAGGCCCAACACAGAATTAAATTATCGTTACTATCCATTAAACAATTAGTAAACGAAACGGTGGCAACATTCATAGAGAGGGCCGAATCCATCAACATCAAACTTTCCCACCCTGTCCCGGAAGCCGAATTATTACCAGTTATAACTGATGGCCTCCTACAAAGATATGAAAACATTATCACCTCACAGAAAATTGTGTCGTTGGCCCATTTAAACGAAGTTTGCCTCATTTTGGAATCCCACCAAGACAGGAAAAACAACAAAACCACCACGGACAATATCACTGTACCAAGCCGTCCTTCTGGATTAAAACCAGAATTTGACAACAAAAAAGTTTGCTCCTTTTGCAAAAAAGTAGGTCACCTAGCTACCACTTGTTTCAAGCAGGCCAAATTTTTGGAAGCTAAAGAACCCAGAACCTTAAAGAGACATCGCTCCAGGGATCGTTCTCCTCCACGCGACGAACTGCGTGAAATTTTCAAAAAATCAAGAAATAACATGGAAAGGTTGCAAGACCCTCACTTTGTTAAACCTCAAGTGGATTTCTCTAAACCCCCACCGAATTTTCACGCAAGAAAACAAAAAAACTAAATAATAACCTCTCAGGTATTCATTCTGTACCAAGGTCTAAGGAATGGACTGATTGGTTATCACACATTAAATATTTTAACCAGACCTTAAATGTTTCTTCGGTTTGTTGCAAACAAGCTAAAGATGGAAGACCTTATGCCCTTTTCTCCGTTAACAATGTCCCCTTCTCTGGACTACTAGATAGTGGTGCATCTGTTAGTTGCCTTGGCAACAATGCCCACCTGCCTTTTGTTAACAACGGTTTTAAAGTTTTTTCCAAACCTACACTCGTGACAACTGCGGAAAATACTCCCCAGACAGTCATCGGTACTCTGCAATTACCAATTAAATGTAACAATAACACAGTTACAATTAACTTTCTAATAGTACCCTCTATATCCCAGAATTTCATCCTTGGCGTTGACTTCTGGAAGGCTTTTAACGTTGCTCCACAAGTATTTAATACTCTTGGCCAAAAACCTCCGGTCGCTCAAGTTGGTGAGATTCGCACTATAATTCCTCACGAAAACCTAAGCACTGACCAGGCTCTCCAATTAAAGGAAATGATCAACAAATTTGAATCAATATCTTTCGAAAAATGCGGACTGGGTTTAACTAATTTGGTAAAACACCACATCAAAACCAACGGCCCACCAATCAAGCAACGCTACTACAATTTAGCCCCCCAAAAATTGAAACTTTTAGAAAATGAACTTGATGAAATGTTGAAAATGGGAGTGGTAGTTCCCAGCAGAAGTGCTTGGACCAACCCAACCCTTTTGGTTTCAAAAAAAGACGGCTCTGCACGCTTTTGCCTCGACAGTAGACGATTGAACTCTTGCACTGAAGCCGACGCGTACCCACTGCCTTTCGTTCACGCAACTTTAGACAAATTACGCAATGCCAAATTCATTTCTTCCATTGATCTAAGCAAAGCTTTCTGGCAAATACCTTTAGATGCGGAATCCTGCGAAAAAACTGCTTTTGTTGTACCTGGTAGGGGAATGTTCCACTTTAAAAGGCTACCTTTTGGTCTAAAAAATAGCCCCGCCGAACTACAGAGGCTGATGGACAAACTATTCGGCCCTGAAGTTGACAACAACCTATTCTGCTACCTTGATGATCTCATCATCGTTAGTGACACCTTCGAAAAACACCTGTTAATGCTGGAAAAAGTTTTTCAACAACTTAAATTTGCTGGTTTAACCATCAATTTAAAGAAGTCTGAATTTTGTAAGTCTCGCCTGCGTTATTTGGGATTCATTGTCGACGAAAAAGGTCTGAGAACAGATCCTACTAAGGTGGAAGCAATGGCAAATTTCCCCCGACCCAAAAACGCGAAAGAAGTCAAAGGTTTCCTTGGACTTACAGGTTACTATAGGAGATTCATTAAAGACTTTTCCACTATTTCGGCCCCATTAAACAAAATTACTGGTATCCGTAAAGGTATCAGCAACTTTCGTTGGTCTACTGAAGCCGAAGAAGCTTTTACGACTTTAAAAAATGCTCTTCAAACAGCCCCTGTCCTGAATTGTCCTAATTTTGAACTACCTTTTACCCTCCACACGGATGCTTCTAACGTAGGGATCGGTGGAGTCCTAACTCAGGAATTCCCCGATGGCGAACACCCGGTAGCCTATTTTTCCCGCACCTTGAATAAACACGAGAAAAATTACGGAATCACCGAAAAAGAGTTACTGGCAGTATTGGATTCTGTTCACCATTTTCGCGGTTACATAGACGGTAGCAAATTTACTGTAGTCACAGACCATAGTAGTTTGAAATGGTTGATCTCTCTAGGTAATCCCTCCGGCAGACTCGCTCGCTGGGCTTCTCGCTTGTCCCAATACACTTTCGATGTCACCCACCGTAAAGGTGCGGACAATATTGTCCCAGATGCCCTGTCAAGAATTGAACTTGCCACATTAAACATCGATACAATTGCCTCTACCCCATCCACAAAAGATGAATGGTATCTCAAAATCTATGAAGGATGCAAAAACAATCAACAAAAGTTTCCCAATTTTATTATAAAAGAAGGACAACTATATCGCAATTGTAAGGCCCCACTGTCCATCCTTGAAGATTACTCTTGGAAACTCGTTGTGCCCCTCGAAAAGAGAAAACAAGTAATCATCAACAATCATAGTGCCCCCGACTCTATACACCCAGGAACCTTCAAGACGTATAAAAAGATTTCCTTGAAGTATTACTGGCCTGGTCTTTTCAAGCAAGTTCGCAACTACATCTCCAAATGTGAAACATGTAAAGCTTACAAACATAGTACGGCACCCCCTGCCGGCCTAATGGGAAAACCCAAACGTGCTGATAGACCCCTCCAATCGTTATCTATGGACCTCGTCGGACCTTTTCCCAGGAGTTATTCTGGACACATGCATATACTCAGCATTGTGGATATCTTTACCAAATTTTGTTGGATCTTCCCCTTAAAAAGAGCCAACGCCGCCGCCATTGTCAAACTTGTGGAAAAACACATTTTCATACCCTACGGAACACCCAAAACCGTAATAGTTGACAACGGAAAACAGTTTATAGCACAAGAATTTAAAGATTTCTTTGCTAAATACGGGATTAAAGATATTTATTATAATACCTTGTACACTCCCCAAAATAACACTGTCGAAAGGTATAACCAGACTATTAACACAGCTCTGGCCATTTTGGTTGACAAAGACCAACGTAATTGGTGTAAGAATTTAGATAAAATTCAAGCTGCCATGAATAACACTGTTAACCTATCCACTGGTTACACCCCCTTCTTTTTAAAACACGGTATGGAACAGGTGGTACATGGTTCATTGCACTGGAACACGAATTTCCCCACGTCAACCACCTCCACAAGCAATCCTGCCGTTGATTACGCTCATCGTTTGGAAGAACTTACTGCCATTTATAGTGAAGTTACTGATGCCCTATTGCTGGCCCACCAAAAAGTGCGGACAGATATAACCTACGTAGGAAACACATCACTTTTAATGTAGGCGATGTTGTCTGGAGAAGGAATAACACCCTCTCTCAAGGAGCCCTGTACTTCTCTGCCAAGCTGGCACCCCGTTTTGTCAAGGCCAAGGTTGTAAGAAAAATATCGGACTTAGTTTACTACCTGTCCGACTCCTCTGGCAAACATACTGGTAATTACCATATTAAGGACATTGTAAAGTCTGGAAGTGAGGAGACAGTTGAAACTGCCCCACCACCCCAGCAACTTTAAACTAACCCATTGTGTATTATCACAAACTATTGTAAGCTTATGAAGTCTTACCATAATTAGGCGTGTAAAGTGTCAACTACATGTCAACCTATTCGTCAAAAACGAGTTTAACCTACCTTTGTAAATAAATGTATATTAACATATTATGACCATGAAGTATTATTCCTGTAATAACGTTCTTTCCCTCACGACAATCGTTTTCTCCCTTTTTACGTTTTATTTTCTCACCTGTTCTGAAACTGATCATTTTAGAATAGAGACACGTTTTCGAGTTACAATCGCCGGGAAGTCGCGAACCCGCTTTTGCTTCTCAACTTCTACACTATGCAATGTTTATGTCATGTCACCCCATTTTCGTTTCATTTTGTTCCCTTCGTCGTGTTAGAAAGAACCACCCCACTTTTGTTTTTGTTCCTTGTAAAATAACGATTGGTAATCACTCATAAGAGTGCCATCCAAAAGAGTTCGGATTTTGTAAATTCCAAAGTGTTAAATACCGACCCTTTTCAAAAAAAAGAAAACCTGTCAAGTACAGCCATTAATTCTTTCTTGTCCAATTCAACGTTACCTTGAGTATGTAAAACCCTATAGTGGTCTCAAAGGCAAGAACCAAGTAGCAATTAATCACATAATTGTCTTCTTTGTATGTATATAATTTTTTTCATTTTTTTTCAATTTTTTCCTTTCAAAAATTGATGGCGTCCTACCCAAGCTCACATTTACCAAAAATTGGATTTTGACACATCCATTTTGGGAAATTGTATTTATAAAAGAAAACCAAATGTCGGTCCTATAAAACCACATACCATAACTGGACTCGCTTCAACTAAAAGTATGTAAAACCCATTAAGGTCTTTTATTGTATGACGAGATCTCGATTTCTTTTCTCTACTGTTACGTCACGTATGTCTCGTACTTCACGTTTCAACCCTACGGGACAGGTTAGTAAAACCTTACGGTTATCCTGATCTTCGAACGCAAATAATTATATCACAACGTAAATCAACAGGACTTTGTTCGATCATCGTTGCATAATATAAACACCCAACCTTTGTCTCACCATTTAACCAAGTGTTTGCAACCCAATTGCACGCTACAATGAACAGTATGTAAAGCCATTATGGGCCTGTTCTCACCCATCGCACGATGTAAGTAGAAATACCTCCTACCATCATCTTGCACCTTGTAACAAATGAAGTAACATTGAAATTGTTTATCTTCTCTATTGTTCCATCGTACGCCTCTCCAGGCTACGGAGTTAGTCAATCTAACAAATCTTTGCAAACAGTATCAAATGATACTGCTAGCTTTTGTTGAATTATATTTAAATGTAAAAAAATTGTCACGCGATAGGAGAGATCCTTAAAAAATCCACCACTACACGAGAAGTTCGTTACAATTACTTAATACTTATAACCATGTGTTATAATTTGGTCGTGTGACATTAATTTGCCATGAGTACCGCCTTTGTGTATAATTTGGTCGTGTGACATTAACTTGCCATGAGTACCGCCTTTGTGTATAATTTGGTCGTGTGACATTAACTTGCCATGAGTACCGCCTTTGTGTATAATTTGGTCGTGTGACATTAACTTGCCATGAGTACCGCCTTTGTGTATAATTTGGTCGTGTGACATTAATTTGCCATGAGTACCGCCTTTGTGTATAATTTGGTCGTGTGACATTAATTTGCCATGAGTACCGCCCTTGTGTATAATCTGGTCGTGTGTCATTAACATGTCATGAGAACCGCTTTTGTGTATAATTGTGTACAACCCTGTACACGAGACGTGGAGACGTAATAATAATACTTACCGTGATTCGTGTGAACGACATAATATCGACATCGTCATCTCCTTTAAGGAACTGTTTTTACACTCTTTGACTTCTGTCTATAATTGAGTTGTACCTTGCATATACTGCATACTCGTACACTATACGTGAAGACGTTACAATACTCACCATGAATCGTGCGAACGAAATAATATCAAACCTTTATATGTGAACTACGTAAGTATTTCACAGAAACCTCTTTGTTCAACGCCAATGCCCGTGGACTTCCTGTTTTTGCTGCTTTCCAAAAAGAAAAGAAGCCCAGGAATATCTACTATCCCAAAAGGACTAGTTTTCAGCTTCACTGTCAATTATGGGGCATAGTGCCGCAGGAGTTAATCGATGGGCACAAAACCACTAAACTCGTCGTCTGGGAAACGAATAAAAAGAATCCCAGGTTTGTGAAATTGGAACTAGGGTCTGTCTTTTCTCACAATCATGTAGAAGTTTAAAACGACCCCTAATCTTTTGCCAAATACACGCAAAAGATTAGCCTCTTTAGTACAATGTGTATTCAAATACTGTTTAAAATTAATCCACTTTATTAAAATGTAAAGAGTCAGGAAATCTGCTGGTTGAATATGTTTCACTCTCACATAGAGGTTGAATTGGAAATTAGTCCAGTCTCTAGCAAATTTCGTAACTCAATTCCCGTCCTTTTTCCTCCCACTCCCTACCCCCATGCCCTCAGGCATATGTATGAAGTGGAAAATCTGTTGTCAACCATATTTCGCCCTCACTTCGAGTTCGAATCGGTAATTGTTCCGGTCACCAACAGGCTTCCTACCTCACCTTTCACGTATGTTGTTTTTTTTTTTTCTCTCCTCAACAAAACACATTCATGAATTTTGAATATGTATGATACGCACTTGGCGTATCGTCTGTCTTTTCTGACAACCTTTATTCATGAATTAGTTTCCCTGCTGTTGCCGTGACTCGTTCACGAATTTTTTTGTCTTGTTCTTTGAAATCCTACGAAAATGTTACCACCTGTATGTTAACATAGGCCAAAGAAGGCCGGTTGTTTTTTCAACCAAGACAGTTTGTCATTCGGCAAACGCCAAGTCATCCTAATAAAGGATAATGTTTATGTAATCAAAACTAGTTAGGAATCTCTCTACCTCTCTCTCACACTCTTCGTCACTCTCTGGACCGGCAGTTAAACCTCGTTTGTTTATTTTTTCTGGACACATTTTGTTTCTCTCCAAACTTTTCTTCATTGGTCCCTAGGCAGGTAAACTTCAAGAAATTTGCTTTAATAATAATTCCCCCCGGATTTAAAAAGAAGCCCAGGCGGATGCCATCTCCAGCAGCCAAGCTGAGCCTCACCTCCTAGCAGCCTGCGCTGTGGTTACAAAGGCCCCTCGACTACTACTCGCTACACACTTGTTCCATCTTGTTCCATCTTGTTCCTGAAAGCACAGACAATACCACTCATATGTATGACGTTTGTCACACCACTGCAAGCCGAGTTGTCCCACTATACTTTATGACACTCTGAACTACCTTTCGGACACGCTAGTCCCGGAGTTCAAATTTCTTGCCCTCAATGCCAATGCCAGTTATACCGTCTCTTGCTCTGTCATGCAGTGACACATACCAGGTCATGGGTGAAACATAATTACCCTTTGTCCCTCCAGTAAACACAAACTGCGCATCTCTAAAAAGTTATCCTGAGCTACATTATGCTCCGATAACCAACACATACGATCCGTGCCCACCATAATAGCACATAGGACTCGTACTGGCATAACTACGGAACCTGGACTACTCTCTCCAATGACCACTGTAACCATAGCCGCAGCCCCGCAAACCACAGCCCCACTTCGCAAACATCAACGCCCACAACGAAGCAAAGTGTTCTTTCCAAGGCCTAAGTGTACTCCTGAGTGTTATCTCAATGGGTCAGATTACAGTGATAATGTAATCTTTTAGAGTCAGTGAAATCTCGTTTCCTTCGCAACTCTTCGAAACCAAAAAACCAACGCAACGCAAACTTAGCTTCCAGACCAATGAAACCCTAGAATCACACCTTAACATTCCGTCTTTTGTTTTTTTCAATTGTATAATGTTGTCTATTGTTTTTTCAATTGCATAACCATGCCCTTTTGTCTTTCAATTGTATAATTTTGTCTTTTGTCTTTCAATTGCATAACCATGTCTTTTGTTTTCTAATTGCATAATTTTACTTGTTGTTTCCACACCTGCTCTCTCCCCAAAATTATTTGCTCCAAACATGCTATGTACCCTTCCTCATTTCTCCCCACAAATATTGTTACCTAGCCTATGGCATAAGCTAGTCATTATGTTTTAGCTAGGCATCTCTCTGGCCATCCAAGTCTCTCAAACTAAGGACAACTCTTGTTTTGTCAAAAAACCCCAAGGGAGGCACATAGAGGATCTTTTAACCCTGATGCTCCATTACCACGTCGCCCTTTTTACGAGCGCGGGGGGAGGTGTCATATAACAGATTTTAGGCGCAAAGATCCTACAGTTGCCAACTTGAGTAGCAGGAATTATCAGGTTAGTTGCTGGGTCAAACGTAACGCGCAAAAGATCCGCTACAGTTCCCCCCACCCCCGGCAACCGAGCTCCTCGTTCCTCCTTCTTACGCGCCGACCTCTGACCTAGCTGGACGTGTGTTCGTTTCGGCGCCCGCGTTCCAATTCGCACCGCTCGGTCGAGAAGCCAAATGTACGACAATGTCGCGCTTTGAACGTCGACAGGCTGGCACCGTTTGTTTGAAACACGGCGCACAGTCCTGCAATCAACAGGATACCCCGACAACACCATGCTGTGAGTCTCTTACATTTCCTATTACCCTTGAATGTGTCCGCTAATAACCTAAATTCGTCCACGCTGCCTGTCGGTCTAGAGAGCTGTTAATTATTTCCCAGAGAGAGATTAGGGAACCCTTTGATGATAATTCTAGTTAGGATGTAACAACCTGTATTCTATTGTCATTCCCCCATGTAATGTCCATTTTGCCGCTCAAATACAATGTTGATTTATAAAAACCTAACCTCTTTCATTTGGGGATAGCGGTTGTATGGGAGTGTTTTGTGTAGACGGTGGGATATGGATTCTTGAGCCTCGCGCTGACCCCGAACCCTGACTATGAGAGAGACGTCTCATGCCCCCGCATCTGAGCTGGCCGAGGGTAAGTCAGGGCCCCCCCAGGTCCGACGCGCGACAATATCCCTTGTTAAAAGCCTGATAGAGCATAACTCCATAGTTTGATCGCTCTTCTACAATGTACATATTCATAATGTTGAAAAAATTCAAAGAAAATTTCTAAGCTTCGTGAATTTTAAACTTAACATCCCTTTAGAACACATAAATTACCTGACGTTATTGATCCTTTTAAATATTCCGATATTAGAAAACAGAAGAAAAATAAACGACCTAACGTTTTTATTAAAATTATTGAACTCTAAATTCAA
Source organism: Hesperophylax consimilis (assembly GCF_061612785.1). Taxonomy (NCBI): domain Eukaryota; kingdom Metazoa; phylum Arthropoda; class Insecta; order Trichoptera; family Limnephilidae; genus Hesperophylax; species Hesperophylax consimilis. Next base: position 24,882,359 of record NC_142859.1, read on the forward strand.
TTGTTGTGAACTCCATCATTTAATACATCTACACATACCTACACGAACAACTAGGCAAATATCAACATTTTACATACATACATCTCATTCCAACTATAGTTTTCACTCTCCAATACAACGTTTACACAGTCTTGGTAAAAAGATTTTAAACAGAGTATGTGCGAACTATTTCTACATACAATAAAAAACACATAAATTTTTTTTTGACCACTATAGTTTTATTTTCACTCTACCGGTTTCGGAAGAACCCTTCCTTCGTCAGGAGAATATTAAAAACTGATCTACTACACAAAATATTGACATATATATACAAAAATGTTAAGTGTTTGAGGGAGGGGTGGACAAAGTGGAAGGGGTAGTTACGGGAATTCCAGGAAGAACAGAGCGGTTAACTGGAAATATGTCTAGAATAGGACTATAAGACAGATTAATTTGGTTATTCATTATACTAGAGTTATTATTGAGGGATTTTCTGATTTCAAGTGCTTCTAAATTATCTGTTTTTTGCCTTTATTACTACGGTGAAGAATTTAAACCCCTGTCTCTTTATTAAAAGTATGATCGGTGGAAATGAGATGATTGGCAAACTCTGAAAAATTATTGTTATTTAAACATCTTAAATGTTCCGTGATTCTAATATTTATATTTTAAATATAAATATATTTTTTAATGTAATCTGTATACCTAAAAAAATAAAGATGTACATTATTATATGTAAAAGACCTATGGGCGTTTAAATAAAAATAAAAATAATAAAAGAAAATTATTCCAATCTTTAGATTTAAAGAGTAAAACGGTTTCATCAGCATAATTAACTATTTCACCGTCTATTTTGATGCTGCAAAGTTCATTTATGTAAATGGTAAAAAGAACGGGCCCCAGTATGCTTCCTTCTAGAACTCCATGTGTAATCGGTAGTGATTTACTAGTATGGTTGTTAATTTTTTCGTGTTGTATTCTGTTACTGTTATAATGTTTTAAAAGTTGGAGTTCCTTGCCTTTGAAACCCATGTATTCTATTTTTTTTAAAGTGATTTGTTTCAGATTAAGTCAAAGGTTTTAGCTAAATCTATATATACCTAAATCTATATAAAAATATATTTGAACCCTTGATCTAAGTTGCTATGTAAATAATCTATTGAACATGCCTAAACTTCTTTTGTGCCTATATTTTCTCTATATTCATATTGTTTATCCGAGTTTAATTTGTTTTCTTCTAGGTATTTTGTAATTTGGTTTTTAATACTCTTTCGAAAATCTTTGAAGGCGAGTTTAACAATGTGATTTGTCTATAGTTAGTTAATTCCATTTTGTCTCCGGATTTATAAATAGGGATCACTAGTCTTTTGTTTAAGAGTACAAGGAAAGCAGGAATGTGTTAAACTAAGGTTGATTAAGTGTGTTATAGGTTTTAAAATATATTTTTTAATATCTTAATGGAATCCGTTGTTACCTCAACTAATCCAGGAGCAATTCGTTTTTTAAGGTTTTTATTATTTTGTCAATTTCCTCTTCCGAAGTTGTTTTTATTGTAAATCTGTGTTATCTCGGTTTTCTATTGATGTTTGATCTATTTATTTGTGCTGGTGTGATTGTGTTATGTATTTTATGGTTCGCTAAAACTACTCCTATATTTGCGAGTTGTTCATATGATTTGCCATAGTTTCTGTATTTGTAATGGCATCTAATATTTTTGAGTTAATATTTAGATGTTCTATATTATTTTTGTGTGTATGTACCTACTTTTAATATTTTCCATATTTCCTTTGTGATATTGTTTTCTTTTTCCAGTTTTTTTCTATAGTACAATGCATTAGCTACTCTAAAAATTTTCGTGCAGATGTTTCTATATCTTTTATAGTAATTAAGTTGTTTCATTTCGTACGGTGTATTTTTAATTTGTTTGCGGATTTTGTCTCGTTTACAAACACAGATTAATATTCCCTGTGTTATCCATAGTTATTTCGTTTTTGCTTTATGTGTGAGTTTTACTTGTTATTATATATTTTTGTGCTAACATGGTATCAAATTTGTTAATTATTTTTGACTTATTGTGCCTATGGCTATGGTTTTCAGAGCAGAGCAGTCCGAGAAGCGGCCTACGATTGCAGTTGGGTAGACAATCCCTCTCTGCGCAGCGCCGTGCTAATGCTGCAGGTTAGGGCCGACAATCCTGCCGAAATATCTGCCATGGGCTTCACCAACGCGTCTCTTGAAACTCTCTCTTCTGTAAGTTATAACTAACTAGCAAACTATTCAACATTTCTTTACTTATGTATTCTTACATTACACAATTTATTAACAGATATGAGAGAACTTGGACTGTCCAACTTGGAACAATTCCTGTTATAGGAAAGTCATGTTGACAAGCCTAGTTCGTATTACTAAGTGCAGCTGACATGAAATAAATTTAGAAACAGTGAAATCATATGTTTTCAAAGCATAAACTTATGTTAAGCATGTTATTTTTGTTCCAACCATAAATATATATTATACTATGATTATTATTACTTTTTTTATTGTATGTTATACGAAGTGGAGCAAATATTTCTGGAAGATATATATGGGGTATATATATATTTTTTTTTCTTTCGACTTTATGTCCGGGTTAAATCTTCCCCACAGGAAAAACTAAACCTTTCCACACACTTTTCTACAAATTATCATCTAGTCAATCCACATTAAGCAAGTGCATTATATAAGCATAATACATTCAAAACAATACAAGATCAACAACAAGTCAACTCACCAGAGATCAAATGGGAAAATAATTCACCGACTCCATATATTTTCATATCAGAGGGTTCGGCTCGGTAGAACTCCTAACTGGACCTATAAATCCTACTGATCCCTGGATATAAATATTTAAAAAATCTTTCATAATCCTACATTTATTTAATATGACGGATTTTTGCATTTTAATATATAAATTCTTTGAAAGAACTTATACGCCTAAATTTCGAATAAGAGAGTTAGGTATAATGCCAGTAGCCGAAATAACAAATGGTAATATTTTTATCGTCTGAGAATGCCAAATTCTTTTTATCTCATTTCCTAAATCTGTGTATTTTTTTTATTTTTTCACTAACAAAATTTTAATATAACAGGAATTTGGAATAGCGACATCAATAACCTAAGTTATTTTTTTAAAGTTTGTCATGTAAAACTATATCGGGTCTATTAGTTCAGTCAGTGGGGAGTTTTACCTTGCAAAAGGTTAGGTAGTAGCGATTTTGATATATGTTGTTAAGATTGGGACTCTAAGGAAAAAAAAAAGTTTTCGACCTTGGGGGGGTCGAGCTCGATCCGCCATCTTGGATTGAAGGTGCCAAAATTTGATTTTTTCAAAATAATTATGAAGTGGTTGATTTTACAACCAAATTGTTGAAGGCAAACTTACAGACAACTAAATTACCTACATTTTTTGTGGATTTTTTTTTTATAAGTCTAATAGGTAACGAGTTACAGCGGTTGAAAGATGAAAATTTAGACGAAAAATTGTAAAACTCCAGTTTTCTTGATAAATTTTGTATTATGGTATTTTTTTGTAAGTCTAATAGGTAACGAGTTACAGTGGCGGAAATGTGAATATTTTTCTAAAAAATGATGAAATTCCCAACTTTGTAATTTTTTCGGGTTATTCATTACATAATTATAATAATTTTGTAAACTCATTTCCACACCACCATGAGGTATAGAACATGGCGCATTTTTTTTATTGTGGTATCTCCAGTAGGTCTACTCCACAGATATACCAGCGATGGTAGATTTCGAAATTATGTTACATTACTATGAATTATGTTACTATAAATTATGTTACTTAATAACAGTCTTCGTCGCCAATGTCATCATCTAACTCATTGCCTGTGATACTGAGATTCTGGGCTTTCATTGACAAAATCTCTTCTTCTTCGTCCTCGACATCGATGTGAACCTCTAGCGAATTTCAGCATGTTTGACCATTACAGCACCCACATAAAATAGAACACTTCAATCCAGCTTTCGTGCAGATACATGCAACGCCGCATCCTTTTTTACAATTGCATGAAATAAATTTTAATAAAGTCTCGGGTGCTGGTTTCTTTTTCATTCTTACTGGAACAAGCCCGTTGGTGTCACGTTTCCAGCCCCAGTTTCTGGATTTTTTTGGATTCCATACCATTTTTGGACTTGATGGTACGTTCTAAATGCATGGTACCGTGCAGCGTCGTTCGTTGGTGGCAAAGAGGCAAGATTGAATTTGCTTTTTGTTGTCGACTTTGCGAAACGTTTGTAGCGGACTTCTTCCAAGGTTTCCTTATCCATGTCACCCCCGTACAAAGCAACAAGAAAGCATGTTCTTGCAACTGCTATGTCTTCTGGTGTTGCATCATGTTGTTTGAAGATTCCTATCATGGCATTGAGTCTTGTGTCGTTTTGCACAAGCAAACAAAATTTTGTTTTTCCTTGGTTGAAGAAGGACGATGTTGTATCGCAGCCGCTAAAGGCATGAAGAAACAGAATATTCTCAGCCGCCTCTTTGTATTTCACATTATTCGCGGAACACAGTCTTTCAAAAGTTTTGCCTCTCCCGGGTTTGCGAAGATATATACTACTTTTCGGTGGTGCTAATGCTGTCAGCAGAACTAGGAGATCAACGTCTTCGCCAATAATGAAAACAGCGTCATATGATGAACACAAGGAAATCTCAGTATTGACAATCAACTCATCAGCATCTTCTTCAGCCTGCTTAACTGTAAAATCATCCTGTATAAATTGCTTTGTAAGCATCGAAATCAGACGGACTTTGTTATTTTCATTGGCTAAAAATCGTTCTTGTGAAACTTGAACTGGCATTGTTTCATCGAAAAGAACATCTGCAGACATGAGCATCCAGGCAACGTCCTGTAACCAGGACTCAATCAGTGTTGCCAAGTCAGCTGTAGACTAGGATCCCACTATAACAAATCAACGTCATCGAGTACACGGATGATGCTATATAAGTATATTGTAACGTAGAAATATGTTAAAATGATATTGTGTAATATTTTCGTACAAAATTTTTCAAGAAAACTGGAGTTTTACAATTTTTTGTAAAATTTTTCTTCTTTCAACCGCTGTAACTCGTTACCTATTAGACTTACAAAAAAAAAATCGAAAAAAAATGTAGGTAATTTAGTTGTCTTTAAGTTTGCCTTCAACAATTTGGTTGTAAAATCAACCACTTCATAATTATTTTGAAAAAAAACAAATTTTGGCACCTTCAATCCAAGATGGCGGATCGAGCTCGACCCCCCCAAGGTCGAAAACTTTTTTTTTTCTTTAGAGTCCCAATCTTAACAACATATGTGAAAATCGCTACTACCTAACCTTTTGCAAGGTGGAGCCCTTTTTTATCCCCCACTGACTGGACTATATTATGACTAATCGTTTGGTCTGTTAGTATTGTTTTATCATAATATATTTCATTAAATTCATTTTCTAAAAATGAATTTGGTTCGTATTCATAATATGGTACTATATTACGGCAGTCAATCAAATTATGTTTAATTACCAAACTTTGGTGAACTATTTTTGAAACTTGATTGTGCCTAAATGTATACTCGGACGGTGCTAATACAGAACATCCCGATATAATATGTTTTATAGTTTCCGGAAAAGCGAAACATTTTCTACATAAATCATTAATTTGATTTGAATCTTTGATTATATTCTTCCTATATTTATTAGTATTAATGACGCTATCCTGAATGGCAACCATAAATCCTTCTATTTCTGTGCTCAACTCTCCAATACTCATCCATTTTTTTGACGAAAATTTGTCAACATACGTTTGGTTGAGATAATTGAAGTGTTTTGCGTGAATAATTTTATTTGACCAGGAATCTAATAATTCCTGGTTGGGATTTATAAAAATGTTGGCATTCTCGTCGCATAAATTAAAAGGTGTAATCTATCTGCCTTGCAAATTATTTTGTGCATTTCTGAGCTATCTGCTTTCCTATGGAAAAAAGTTCTTAACATTAAATAACTTTTATTATACTTTATTTTTTCTTAACTATTACTATTGTTATTGTATAATATACGAAGTGGAGCAAATATTTCTGGAAGATATATATTTTTTATTACCAATTCAATTAATAAATTACTAAGTGGATATTATAAGTTTGTACAGCGCCCTTCAGGTGATTTTGCACAAAAACGGCGCTATACAAGTCATCCAATTATTATTATTATTATTATTATAAATTTATGTTTGTGTGACTATGAATTTATTATTTGTTTACCCTAAATTAAGCAGCCAATCATTTACTAAATACATATAACGTTATTTGGACTTTTCGATTTCCGAGTCGAGTATGATCTTGAAAAGTTTCGGAAATGCTCAAAAAAATTGTGCTCATGCTTGCAATAAAACAAAGTGCAGTGTTTTTATTTTCAAATATTATTCTGCATTTTTTTCAGATTCTTCGAGCCTCCTGGTCGTACTTTACTTTGCTGCACAATGTTTACGGCGACAGTAATATCGAATAGGGCATTTATTAATTTAATTTTTTTTAAATTAATATCAACATTTTACACGTTAGGTTCACGCTTGCAATTTCTAACAAAATGTATTTAATTTGGTTTCGTTATAACTTGCACAACAAATATTCAGTAACGGATCTAAAAAAATAAAACTTTAAATAGACTATTGGATAAAATCTTTGTATATTTCCTTTATTTATTAGGCTGTAAGCGATTATAAATGTTTTTGTTGTTTGTTTTTCTGGTGTTATGCCGTGTTGCGCTAACTCCTTCTTTAGCCGACGTTTCGGACAGCGTTGCAGTGTCTACCGGATCTGCCCTGATGATGGACACTGCAACGCTGTCCGAAACGTCGGCTAAAGAAGGAGTTAGCGCAACACGGCATAACACCCCAAAAACAAACAACAAAAATGCTTTTGGCCGTGAGAATCTAAAAACTTACCTGATTATAAATGTTGTTAATAAAAGATTTCTGCAAAAGCAATAAAAGTTATTTTTTCGGAGCCCACGTGGTCGTATTATTACGAAAACTTCATATTCGTACGATGATAATCAAAATTATCATACGAATATAGAAAGTAACAAAAATCCTTTCAATTGAAAGAAAAGCAGAAAACCAATAAAAATAAAAATAATTGAAAAATCCGATTAAATCAGTAAGTAATATATATTATTAATCATGCCTTGAAGGCTTTTCGTGTATACATTTTTATAGGTAAGTTGTTCAGGAGTACAATAATATTTATATAATAAATAATATAATACACTGAGTATGAACGATATACAAATACAATTATATCAATAAAAGTTATCATATAGTATTATGTTGTACAAAAGAATTCAAAAATTGTATATAAGAGTACAAAATGAGTACTTAATGTACCATGAAAGTACTTATAGAGCATTAATTGTTACAAGTTACAAGATTTGTTGCTTATTTCTTTAGCTCCCGTTTCTTAAAAATAAAAACAGTGAAATATTGTGCAAATCGAAGAGAATTTTTTATTGATGTGCAGTATTTTTCACGGGCCATCACCCGGTGATTTTGTCTTCCCGATATTCTACCGATAAATGCTCAAAAAGTGTGTTTACCAAAAAATTTGACACATAGCGAAGCTAGGATATCTTTACCTAGCAAAGTATTGACAATTCGTAATAAAAGTGTCTAAACAAGAGAAATTTCTGCAAATATTTACAAAACTCGGTGTAGAATTTATTCTATTCTACCGATACTTGAAGGAAAGTGTTGCAAAAGTGATTCCAAAACTGTATTTTAAAATAGAAAATCATCACTTCGGAAATAAATTTAAGTGAACTAAAAAACAATAACAATAATAATAAACATCTAGTGAAATAACTAGCTTTAAGTGAAATCTAAACGAATTTTAATGTGAATTAAACATAAAAACAGTGTTTTTGAGTTAATTTAAACTGTACACAGATGTAAATATTATTGACAGTTTTTATTGACATCTTAATATAGGACATAAATCTTAACTGCTCCTATCTGTGAGATAGTGTAGATGATAGAGTCGTTCGCTAGCCAAGCCGATGTTAAATAAAAATTAGAAACTTTAATTTGTTTTTAAAAATAAAATAAGAAAATTTTTTTTTCATTAATAATGCATCGCCCAAAGAAACGTCCGCTACACATAACGTTGTCTCCAAATACCGAACAACATGGAGGAAAGTGCGCTTATAGTGAGGACTTGGAAGAGGGTTCTGAAACGTCATCCCATTGCTCAGACAGCAGTGAAACAAAGTTTCCGAGCGTCTCTGGAGTGGACGTTCTAAACGAAGCCCACGCTCATCTGACGGCCCTTCAAGAAGTCTTGGCCGAGAAACAATCAAAGGTCTCGAAGGAACAGCAACTGAAGATCTCTAGAAATGTCTCTGAAGTTTTCAGAGCCGTTTCCCAGCTGCTGTTGGAGCGCGAGACCATGCGCGCTGATTTGGCGACAGTGACCGCCCAACTTAAAATGGCGGAAATTAAAATTCGTCATGAAAAAGACGAAAAAAAGTACCTGGAACAGAAAATAATTCAACTGGAATCTGACCTCGGACCCGTGATGCGAAGAGTAGCTGTAGCAACGGAGGCTAGCTTGTCATTTGCTGATATTGTCCGAAAGCAGACAAACGTTGCAAGTGAACAAGAAAAGTTGTTAAACGCACCGTGTTTTGAAAACTCAGGCACACTTAAGGCCCGACTTCCCACCAAACGACTCCCGAGGCTAATATTTTTTAATGTACCGAGGGACCTAACGGACGTTGAATTCTTAAGGATCGCTCTCACGGGTATTCCCAATGTACAAGACATCGAAGGAATAATATCAACCTGCAAGCTGAGTCACCTGGCCGGCGCTCGCTCTGGAACCACCCGTCATCGGGTTTATGAGATGCCCGCTACAATACGAAAACTGCTGGTGGAACAGGAGAAGGTGTTCGTCAATTGGACTGTGTGCCGTGTCAGAGACTTTATTGGACTAACCGTATGTACTAAGTGCCAAATGATAGGACACTCATATAAGTACTGCAGAGACACTCTTAGATGTGGACACTGTGCTGAAGAGAACCACACCAACGAATCCTGCCCAAATGCCGCTGCCAAACCAGTCTGCGCTACGTGCACTAGATTTGGAAAGTCCGCTACGCACTCGACTGGAGACAAGGACAACTGCCCGGCCTACAAAGCTGCACTGAAAAGGGACCTTGCTACGATCGAATATGGCGTCCAATAATTATTATTTTGAGGAGGACAATGAGGTAAATTTTTGCAAAACCAGTGATCTTCAAAAATGGATTGAGGACAAAACACACATTTATAATAAAGATTGCAATAAGGAACAATTAAATATTGTACAACTGAACTTAAGATCCATTTACAAATACTGGGACACTCTTAACATTTATCTTAATACCTGCTGGAAACATATACATATTTTGATGTTATGTGAAACAGCAATTACAAATGACCTTACTTGTCTCTACAAAGTTCCTGGTTTCAAAGCTTATAACTATTGTAGAACAAAAAAAACAGGAGGTGGTATATTGCTCTATGTTAGAGATGAAATCACTTTTCTACAAAAATCACTAGAAACAAAATATTTTGAAAGTATATTTGGCATCATAACTTTACCCAATAATATAACAATGAACATTTTAGCAATATACCGCCCTCCAAATCATAGCAAATCATTGTTTCTGAATGAAATATCATCCATCTTATCAAATATGATTAACCCCATGGAAAATATGTTGTTTCTTGGAGATGTTAATTTAGATTTATTAAACCCTCTACACCCAGTTATTATGTCTTACGAAAACATATTATCTAGCCATCATTTAATAAAGTGTATCAACGATGTGACAAGGGAAGCATTAGTAGCCGGAAATGTTACACGCACATGCATAGATCACATTTTTATAAGGTTCAACAGCAGGCAGCAACAAGCTGACGTATTTTCTTCTTGTATTTGTGATTTTACTATAGCGGATCACTTCGCGACAGCTCTTAACATCACGTATAGTAGCGCAATTACAAAAACCAAACATCGCGGGGAAAGTATTTCAATAATATCCCAAAAACGAATTGATAAAAACATACGTAGTTTTAATTGGAACGCCCTGCTTGCTGAAGAAAATTGCGTTGACATATACAATAAACTCAAAAACATTTTTAACGACCTATATGAAAAAAGTAAAATCACTTTTTATCCACAACCCAAAAAAAGACCACATGCAATAAAATTATGGATAACGGATGATATTTTGGAAAAAATTAAAATAAGAGACTCCATGTACAGAAGATGGAAAAATTCACCTACTAATAAAACCTACGAAAAACAATACAAATCAACCCGAAATACTGTTTCCAAATTAATCATAAAAAGTAAAACTACGTATTTTAATGAAACATTTAAAAGCTATTTCAGCAATTCTAAAAAAACTTGGGATCAAATTAATAAATTATTGGGACGTAAAACAAAAACAAACTGCGATGAAATTATCTCAAAGTACATGTTGAATAATAGCGGGCAAACAGAGGAAATAATTGTAAATAGATTCGCTGAGCAGTTTACCAATAGTATCAGCTCGATGTTACACAAATGTGACTACAAAGCGTCCAACATAGCCCCCGTTGATTTGCCGCATAGCATGTACTTGCCCAGAGCGACCTGTGAAGATATACGCAGGATAGTCCGTCAACTAAATAATTCCAAGTCGCCAGGGATTGATAATATTAGAATGTTCGACATTAAAAAACATATAACTATTCTATGTCCGATAATTACTCATTTAATTAATAAAATCTTATCTCAAGCAGTTATACCGAATGAGCTTAAATGTAGCATTATTAGGCCAATATACAAAGGGGGAAAGCACACTGAAATGGAAAATTATAGACCTATCAGTATATTGCCAGCAATTGAAAAAATTCTAGAAAAATACATCTCCGTAAATTTAATAAAATACCTAGAAAGTTTCTCCATTATTGATCGAAACCAATACGGATTTCAAAAAAATAAAAGCACAGAAATTTTACTTCAGGACTTTTCCAATTACGTAAATCAAGAACTCAATGATAAAAAACATATTCTTGTATTATTCATAGACAACTCTAAAGCGTTTGATACTATTGATCCGAAAAAACTATTACAGATATTGGAGGCGATAGGAATTAGGGGAAAATTACTAAAACTTCTCAAAAACTATTTAACCAATCGACAAATTAAAGTGAAACTCTTTCAAACTTACAGCAAAGCTAAATATATGTCAACAGGAGTCCCGCAGGGGTCAATTCTCGGGCCAACATTATACATAATATTTGTTTCACTCATGAATAAAATTTTCACCTTTGTTAAGCATTACGTTTATGCTGATGATACGGCGCTAGTCATTGCGCATGAAGATTTATCTATTGCAATAAAACTCATGCAGCATGATTTCTTTTCTTTACAGAAATGGTCACATGATGCCGGCCTAATAATAAATTCCAAAAAGACTAAATTGATGCATATACGATCTCCACATGCCAAATACACCATCACGCCTATAATAAAGTCGCATACATCTGAGTGTATACACAATTCTTCACAGTCCTGTAAATGTGAAACCATTGAACTGGTACAAACTTATGTATATTTGGGGATAACTGTAGATGCGCACATGAAATGGGATACACACGTTAGCAACATATGCAAACGCCTACGAGCTATTGCGGGGCGAATTTACAAAATTAAATATTTTATGCCTATAAGTACGTTAAAAATAATATATTTGTCACTAGCGGAATCTACAATCAGATACGGAATAACGTCATGGGGAAACTCCTGCAAGACAAATATAGGTTACATCCAATCAATTCAAAACTCCATGACTAAGCTTTTGGTAAACAAACGTATTTATGCACAAAGAAGAGATATTAAATTATTATATGAGTCAGTTAACGTATTATCTGTTCGAGGAATATTATGGTTAAAAATTATATGTCAAAACATAACGTCAGATTCAATATACAAAGAAAAAGTAGATCATGCATATGACACAAGATTCAATAGAAATGAAGGTATGTCCATTCCGAAAATTATAAATAAATACGGACAACGGACTTTCTCTTATCTTGTGCCTACCATATTTAATAAGATTCAAATAGACATAAAAATTCAATCAAATTGCACCCCCGAATTAAAAAATAAAATTAAAAAATGGTTAATAGATCAAGCTTTTTTATACTGATATTGTTTATAATCTTATGCATATATATGTATATATATATATATATATATATATATATATATATATATATATATATATGAATATGAGTAATTTGCCTGTGTTACAACTGACTGTCTTTGTATTTTATTATTTTGTATTGTAGTAAGTTAAAAGTTTCTTTTTATTGTTTCTTTTTTATATATGGCTCTGTTTTTGTGATTATTTAAGTTCTTATTTAAATTCTTCTGTATATATTTTAATATTGTGATTTCTCGCTTTTTGTATGCTTTGATAATATATTATGTTAAACTGACCTGCTGACAAACTGCTTGAGCAGTTTAGCGGGTATAATTAATAAAAAATAAAAAAAAATTAAAAAAAATGTGTAGCAATTTTGTTGATATTTATAAAAATAAATATTGACCGTTTGAAAAGCCAGCATGTTTTTATTTTGCAATCCTTTATTACGGCAGATTGGATGTTTTACAAATTAATACAGCGATAAAAGTTGTACATAAAAAAGTATGAAAGATATATTGAAAGTTTTACAAAAGAGTTAGTCCAGATGTTAAAGGTCAATCAAAAAAAACGAAATGTTAATACATACTGCAATGGCGTTGTTAATACTATAAAAACACCAATCTATGTCATTCATTTTCCGGTACCCAACTATTCTATTTTGAAGCGAAAACCGCCCTGTAGCCGGTAAAAACTGTCACATCGATGAAACAACCCGCAATCGGCATGCTCTCGCAGTCTATCAGCACGCTTACTGCAAGCACTTCCCGTTGTCTTATTCAGGTAAAATATATTTTTTAGCACTTTTCCGAATTGTTGGGGAAAATCGAATTTGTTTCTGGCAACAAGTTGAATTGGACTACTCATTAGAGATGGGCGAAGCGGCTCAGTTGAGGGAGCCGGTTCACTGGGTCCCGTTCTCTGAAAGATCCGCTTCAGTGAACCGGCTCGATTGAACCCCCCCCTCCCTCCCTCCATAAATAAAATAAAAACAAAGTTCTTCGCGATAAAAGAATACATACGTGTAGTCGTCGATATTATACAATGGTACAGATATTGAAATCGACATGTGTTCTACACTCTACAGTGTCCTAAGATGTTTAAGATTCGCTAGTGAAATTTATTTTAATTGTACATTGTGACCGAAATCAAATTGGATCGTTTATTATACAATGTGCTATTTTTATGTTTTGGTGAAATTAAAAGTATTTATTATTTTTTTTTTGGTAAACTAATGTTTAAGACAAGATTTTTTATGCATAGCACAAAGGGTAACAATTATTTTATAAGCAATAATTATTAGCCTGAAACACTAGTATATATTGAATTATTTCGCGGATAAGAGATAAGCCGCCATAGCTCAGTGGTCAGAGCTGTCGACCGGAAATCGAAAGGACACGGGTTCAAGTCCCGTTGGCGTCATGTATCTTTTATCAGGAGATTTTTCAATGTGGATGAGTGTTTTAGGCTAATAATTATTGCTTATAAAATAAAAGTATTTAAACATGAAACCATGAGATTTCATTTTTCTTTTATAAAAGTTGCATTTAAAATATTTTTAGGGTTTTATGATGTTTCATAACAGGTTGCGTCTGACAAAGCTCCCTCCGGAAGAATGAGCTGAAAAGATAAATGCTTTAAAGGTCATTTCTCAGGACTGCGCTTCGTCAGATGGGACCTTGCTATCGTGAGGAAACATTCCGACATTTTTGCTTCTTTGGGAATATTATATATTTCGAAGACAAAATTTTTGCCCAGAAAAATCGATCAATATATCGTATATTTATGATTATATTCAAAGGGGATTCCCAATTTTATTGGAATACCCTTTTATTAGAATGAAAAAATGAAATCGAGAAATCTTTTGTTTTGTTAGGTTTTTGGTACAAAACGTCAAACTTCAATCGTACGGTAATCGTTGAATCACGTTTCTTATCGCTTTTTAGTTTTTTTTTACCCGGAAAACATAATTACGAACTTTATAATAGCTTTAATTTAAATTTACCATGATTTCCACAAGAAAAAAGAGTGAAATTTGGAATCATTTCTGCGGCCACAAAAATTGTCAGATGTGTTATTTTTAAATTAAAATCTATAATCTATATCAATACTATTGAAAAAATTTCTTTAAATTAAGTTTAAAAAAATCAATTGGTGAATGGAATCAAAATATAGAACAATGAAAATAAACTTAAATCTATTTTAAATTAATTCTGTCCCAAATAAGTGTAATAATAATATAAAAATTGTGTTGTGAAACAAAATACTTCGGTGTGAGAATAATAGCTAAACGTCGTTCATGTAAGTACTCAATGCCAACATTACTTTTTTACGATTATTTCGATATCAATGATTAACTGAAAATAAACCATGAACATAATATAACTCTTCCTTGTTCCTGTTATAATAAACTAAATAAGTGCCGACATAACAACTAAAATGTTATGCAAGCGGGAATACCAGTATTATTATGTCGTATATATGATCAATCCGGTCAGTACGTCAGTAGTGACCCGCGAGCCGTGAGATCCGTTGAACGATGTATGCGGATCTTCGTTCGCGAACGGGTGAGTCGGCTCTTCGGGTCTGGCGGGTCACCTGCTCACCGGCTCACCGTTCGCGAACGAGTGAAGCGGGTCACCGGGTCACCGGCTCACCGGCTCACCGGCTCTTCGTTCGCGAACGAGTGAAGCGGGTCACCGGGTCACCGGCTCACCGTTCCCGAACGGGTGAGTCACTACCGATCCGCGAACGAGTGAGCGGCTGATTTGGGAACCGGATCTTACGGATCGGTGTAAAGATCCGGTTCACTGAGCCGACTCGTTCGCGAACGACTCACTTCTACTACTCATCAATTTTTTTGACGTTTGATGTATAGGCGGTAATTAGCGCAATTCTCACGGTTTTGGGTGCTTTATTCAAGGAGAAAATCAATTAAAATGTTTAACGACAAAAAAAAGAAAGACAAACATTCCCGGGTTACGAATAACCTGACAATATTTGAAAATCTCCTACTACCACCACAGTAAGCGGAAAATTTTGCTTGTGTTGTGATGGAGGACTTAGCCAGCCGAGGAATTGAACACACTACGCCTGGGTGAGAACCAAGCGCGATGTCAACTCGGCCACCGACCGGTCATACTTTTATAACTTTCCTCTTTGTCCAATCTGTTTCTCCTGGGTTTATTAATCGCCAAATCC
The DNA here is from genome assembly GCF_061612785.1 of Hesperophylax consimilis. NCBI lineage: Eukaryota > Metazoa > Arthropoda > Insecta > Trichoptera > Limnephilidae > Hesperophylax > Hesperophylax consimilis. The sequence goes on from NC_142859.1 coordinate 24,897,800, forward strand.
GTGTATAATTTACTCGATTTAACATGGACGGATTCCACCCAGTTTAATGTGGGAGGGTATTCATGTCTCCGCGGTGATCGTCCGGCATGTACGAGCGGCGGTGCTGTCCTTTTTATAATAAAATCCATATCATTTCCCCAATAAATAATATCAAACCCCCCAATGCTGAGTTCTAAATGGTTGCAGCTAAAATAAACGACACGTCCTTTATTTCAGTATATCTTCCCCCAACAGCCCACTTCAATAAAAAAATTGGTTGTAAGTTGTAAGTTACGTACGGGACGTGTATGTCTGCACACGAAAAAACTGTAAAATATAAGCACCCGCACACATTTACCTTAATCCTTTGTAATGATTCAAATAAAGCACTTGAGATTGTCACGAAAATAATTCATATTTTTCCTGGCTTTGCGGATGCTGTAAATAGATCATCCAGGGTCGTGACGTACAAGAGATCTTCTTCCTGCCTTCTGCCCATCCGAGTTGTTCCATCTACTTTCTACGTAGTTTTTTTTAGATTTGCTCAGTTTTACGTCGGGTCCACAGGTATGATGATTGTTTGATATTTATTTTTTTAAATGCTGATTACTATTTTTTTTATCTATTCCGGTGGAGTTACTATTTTTGATAGATGCTATCAGTTCTATAATTTCTGGTTCATTGGTGGGAGTGAAGTGAAACGGGCTATAGGTCAGAGTACTGATAGGTAATGTAACATATCACGCTTCATCCATGGTTTGAGTTTTGTGTCCGATCGGGTTTTTTTTAACTTGTTGTGTATGTTATTGCGTTGGCCAAGTGGTTATGTAAATTATTTATAAATAATTGACATGCGGAGGTAGTATCAGTACAAGAATAGATGAGATCCCAGTTTTTGTCGAGACATGATTTAGGAGAACTTGGTGTATGCAACTACTATTGCTTGAGTCTCATTCTCTTGTAGGAGCGGTGACAACAGGAAAATATCTTCATAAAGTTAGTAAATTTAGGTAATCGTTGGCTTGCGAATGCATTTGGTTTATTATATTTATGTTAAGGTTTCCAATTAAGGTGTTTTGGCAGTGTTCTATGTTTTTTAATATTTCAGGTAGTGAATGTAAGAATGTGGTTATATTATGTGTGTTTGGAGATCTGTATAAGTTAAGGATTGTTATGAGGTTATCAAGTTGAATTAGAAGATAGTTTGTGTTTTTAATTCTGACCTCTTCGACTGAGTGAGCGATGTGATTTTTAATGTATACAATAACGCCATCGTTTTGAGTTTGGTTATGTATTGTGTTATAGTAATTCTAGTTTCTTATCGTTTTAGGTGTGAAATTTTTTTGAAAGACAATTACATCAAAGTCTAAGCTAAGTTCAGTTAGAAGAATAAGTAGTTCATCAATTTTTTTGTTAATACTTATTATATTACATATTTGTAATAAGCATTTACTTTGTGGCTCGTCATAATTTACAATAAAAGATATAAATTTTTTTAAGACCATTTTAATTTTAATTGTACTCTACCGATTTCGGAAGCACCCTTCCTTCGTCAGTTGAATATTAAAACTTTATTATAATATTTTTAGTTTTAATACTCTCCTGACGAAGGAAGGGTGCTTCCGAAATCGGTAGAGTACAATTAAAATTAAAATGGTCTAAGTCTAAAATAAATTTATATCTTTTATTGTAAATTATGACGAGCCAGTATGTACTACTTCAGAATCATTAGTTGATGTACATGGGATTTTTGTTATATTATCTTCCCTCTGATAGAGCAAAATCACTCATAAATTCGTTCGTTGTCTCGCGTATGGACTATTGTAATAGTGCATATGCTGGCCTACCTAAAAAACAATTCAACAGAATCCAGTCCGTTTTCAATGCTGCGGCGCGAATGATTTTTGGTGAATCTAAGCATTGTCGTATAACCCCGCTTCTAAGGGATTGTCTTCATTGGCTTCGATGCCCTGAAAGAATAGAGTTCAAGATCTGCTTAATGACCTTCATAGCATTGCAGGGAATGGCGCCAGCCTATATATCGGAATTATGTGTCCGAAAAAACCTAAGCGATAGACAGCTTACTCTGAGGTCAGCAGATCTAGATGTTACCAATCGTTTAATCGAACTTTCTCGGTCAAATCGAGCTGTTTACTATGATCGCTCTTTTCGTGTAGCTGGCCCACTCATTTGGAATAAACTTCCCCCAGCCCTTACCAATATACAAAATTTGGCTGAATTTAAACGGGTTTTAAAAACAAAATTATTCAAAAAATCACATTTAATAATATAAAAATTATTTATACTCTCATGAATCTAAGCTTCTTTTCAATATACTATAATAAGCCAGGTTTTGAAGTTTCCGGAAATTATTTGGTTTCGGTTTCCTCCTTATTGTACTTTTATGTGTCTACCTATTATATAATATTTTAATGCTTTCCTGTTTTATATAATATTTTAATTTTAAAGTTCTTATTTTTCGTGCACTGTTATTGTCTTTTATTGTTGTCCTCTACTAGAATAGCACTGTTATTGTTAAATTTTATTCTCTGCTTTTGCGTAAACCGTTTATTCTTTATTTCATATATTATATATTTATGTTATTAATTTTTTTTAAAGGAACACAATAGGAAATTTTATTTTTAAGTTTATTATAGCTAAGCGCACTTGAAGTGAAACAACACAAAACTGCGCTATAAAAATACTATGTTATTATTATTGTTATTAGTAAATCTGCTAATTCTTCCATTTTTTGTTTTTTGCTTTGCGTTAATGATTGGTAGTAAGGATGCAGTGGCAGTGTTATCATTGTAAGTAATGCAGGTATTAAGTAGTTGTGAAGATATAACATGAGGATAAAATTTATACCGTGTCATTTTGAAATTAGGAGTATTATAGAAGTAAAACTTTGGTATATATGGAATTTGAAGTAGAGATATTGTGACAGAGATGTCACAATATCTCTACTTCAAATTCCATATATATTTCAGAGATGTCACAATATCTGTATCGACTGTAGATGAAAATAACGCATGGTTAAGCAACGTAAGAACAAGATATTTCAAACAAAAAATTTAAAGAAATCAACTTCAAAATTAATTTAAAAAAATGTAAAATGTCAACTTCACCATTGATAGTAATTGTAATAATATAGTAGTTAAGGGTGATCGTATCAATATGTTGAATATTATTTAAATAAATTGTGCCATAGGTTTCCGTTGTTGGTAATAGAATTTCGACAGTTATTCAAAGCAATAACAATAATATCAGTAACATAATTATTATCAGTGACCTTAATTATGATTAGAGTAACATAATAAGCAATAACAGTGATTTTTATATTAATTATAGTTTTTAAAAAAATGACAGTTATAATAGTCAATATTAAGAATACAAGATTTATGTTTTGAAAAAGTAAAACTATATACAATGTTTGATGGAATTTCAAGCAAAGATTTGACGATAACCGTAATGGTTGTTAATGGAAATAAAATGTAGTTAGGTATAGTAGGAAAGACATATTTCTAGAAGTTTCTATTTTTGGAAAAACTAAAATAATAGATTTTAAAAAGAAAAAAAAAAAATTTCACTCTTTATAATATTACAATAACAATATTGTTTTTATGAATGATCAAGTAATTCAGTTCAATACTATTAATATAAATTATGCCATAGATTTCTGTTGTACGTAGAATCAGAGAAACATTTTGACAGTTCTTCAAAGCAACAACAATAATATCCAGTTCAGTGACCTTTATAAAAATAGTAGACAATTTCTGACACTTAGGGTTAATATCAAAAATATATGATTTATATTTATTAGTACGGAAATTACATGAATTACGTTAAATTTCAAATAAAGATTAAGTGATAGTAATATTTTTTGTAGATAAAAAGGACTTCTGTTTAAGTAGTGTATATTTTTTTTCCCAAAAGTGAATGTTGGTAATACTGAAAACAATAAACTTTAAACAGTTAATTTCACTTATGATGCTTATAATAGTAGTATTATATTTGGGTGTGGTCGTGTCAAGATATTGATAGTTAGAATGAGTAGTTCCGTAGATTTATGTCGATGATAATAGTAGAGAAGGATGTTGACAGTTTTTCAGAGTAATGACAATAATACAGAGTTCAGTGGGTTTTATAATGTGAACAGGACCTCTGACCCGAGTCTATATCAAAAATACAAGATTTATTTTTGTTAATACTGAAACTACATTTAATGTTGAAATCATAGACATATGAATATTAGTAGACCTGCCCTAAGTGATTAAAAGCGTATTATCCCCACTCCCCATACCGGTTCCATTGGAGCCGGCTGTGCTCGCGTATGGCCTCAAGTGAAATTTGAAAACGTGACTTCATCATTCTTGTGCGAACTATGGTCGAGGCATCATCGGTTCATTTTACGAAATAACACGGCAAAATGTTGACTTTGTAATGATCTCTCCTCTTTACAAACTTTTCCTTCTCTTCTTTCTACGATAAATTTTCTTTAAGTCCCATAGGTAACTTTTCCATAAGGCTTTGGTTATGTATATATCCGGGGTAGGAATATCCTCCCTGCCGTCTTTACAAGCCTTTGCTCCTCTCTTTATTACACACCCCTTCAAGTGTGTACATCCTAGTTTGTCTACATAACGTACGACCTTGAACGTACTCATTTCACGTGACGGTTCAGTATAAAAAGGCTTCACCGAACGTTGTGTTGGTTTTTTGTTTCTCGGTATAGAAACCTAGTTATCTATGTATGTGTGGTATCCCTCGGTTCTTTTGAGATAGAGTGAGTTGAATCCATTACCGCTGTGTTTTAAAGCTATTTCATAAACCTTCTTTTCTAAGTCGCCTGCTCCCCAACTAGCTACGTGATTTTATCTTTGAAGGTACACCCACCCTGTCCCACCCCGGTATAGGTGACTTATGGTCACCCCTTCGGAGCTCTCGCATGAATCTAATTTTTTTGAATAAACGGCTCTACAATTTATATAAATGAAGCAAGGCCTTCAATGTCCCCGTGATTTTATCTGTCGTAGGGTAATGTGAATATAATAAAGTGTTAGATTTTATATATGTGATATACATACGATAAATTTATGGTGTTAGTTGTCGGCGCCATCCATGTATATATTTTGGGAGGGAAGGGAGAGGAACGGGAATGAATTTTTTTCAAATTAAAGTTGGCTCCTCCTCTTTACCAAACAAAACCGATGGATGATAATTTGAACAAGGCGATCGATATCTGCGTGTCTGGATATCACAACCGGCCGGGTCTCCCCTTGTTCCAAATCGGCAACCGTCACGCCAGAATAAAGAAAACCAGGTCTCATCACCAATTTCAGAATTGCCCCAACCTCATGCACCTCCAGGAAAATCTACTTTACTGAGTGTAGAAGGGGAAAACCATGACATCCCTTGTCACGAATCTAGTCGCAAAAATGTGACACGTAAGGTCCTAAGTTACGCGCCACCTCCAGAAAACGTTGTAACTTCCTCGTCGTCGGGAATTTACATCCCTTTCTAGGTCAATAACATAGATAACACACGACGATCTTGTCGACATTTAGCCTGCTTTTATCGATAGGTTGTGTGCCTACCCATTCAGCCAATTATCATGTGAGATATATGTAAGGTTTACTCGAAATGCCAAATTTAGGATGAGGACTGTCTGTATTTTAATATTTGGTTCCAGTAATTATTTTATGAGGTTACTAGCATCCTCGTGTATTAGGTATGGGTAACTTCTACTGAATACCTATCCTCTCAGGTAGGTATAAACGGATAATTGGTTTGATGTTTTGCATTTAATTTAAAGAGGCTGCCTACCTCTCGAAAGGTACCTGTTGAGAAAAGTTGTTCGGTTGGTAGTTTTATTTCGGAGATCACCATCTCCCTCTTTTGACTCTAGATTTGTCTTTGTGCATCCCAATTTGTAAATTAGAAAGTCAAACAATAGATGAAAAGTATTAAATTTTGTTCTGTCTGGTTGCATCCGATCGCTTTCTATTCGGGCGGTCATACGCTAGCAAAACTTCTCCTTTGACTGACTGTACACTGCCGTAGCCTAAACGCCTCTATCCCTCATAGTGTTCACTGTTTCAATTGTACGCCAGTGTTGTGGTAGGTACCCTGTAGATAGGTATTTTTATAATGCGAATTTATATTGGTTGGCCTAATTTGTAATAGGTATTTTATGTTTCGTCGGCGATTCAATACCTACCGCAGGGACAACGTCATGATTTGATTCGTAATGTTTTAAAAGAATAACAGATCGGCAGGTAGGTAAATTCTCGACATGACCCTCGGTCCAAGGCGTTCCCCTAAAACAAAAGTTATCGGCCTACATATGAAAAGGTCGTTGGCTCGTCTCTCGCTCACAGCTGATTGACAGTTCGCCTAGCACATTCCTTTTAATGATAACATTATTTGGGCGGCAGGTGTCGTAAACTTAGTTCCTGTACCTCGGTTGTATCCGTCTTTTAAAAAGGTCCTCTGGAATTTAATAAATAATATTAAAAAACTCACCCAGTTAGTCATCTCTCATTCTCAGCGTGAAGCTTACCTGGTTACACTATATAGCTAAATCAGTTTAATTTTCGATCTCCTCCCTATCGGCTTCTTTCCTCATTTTAGCGAAATCCTTGCAACTTGTTCAATTTTGCTTCCCTCCCTACGCCTTTAAAAGGGTAATTAAATAATTCTGTAAATAAAATTGTACCTCCCTAATCTCTGTCAGGATTCGAACCCGAGTTTATGATTTGTTTGATTCTCTGGTTTTCGGTCTCCGTGGATAGAATGCCATCTCGCCAAATCAATTCTTCCCTAGCCCGATTAAAAAACTTCCTTCCTTTAAATACGTTCACTCTGTTTTAAAACGCAATCATTATTATTATTATTTTCATATTTTAAAGACAAGCAATCTAGTTCGAACTGTATACGAAATCACGCTTAAATCAACACAACTTTATAACACAATCGCGATTACACAACACCTTGCGCCCCTGAGGTGGTTTTTTCAAAAAACGGCGCTCTACAAATTATCCAATTATTATTATTGTCATTATTATTAATTGTATTCTCACTGAGTCCAACCACTTTCACTTCACACAAACACCGGTTCAATAATATTTCACTTTAATTCAAAAACCAACAAAGCTTTCTGACACCATCTGAATTCACTAATTAACTGTAATCTCACACATCACTTCTGATTTGTATTCATTTCTCGTGGCTGTCAACGTACCCAAGTTCAAAAACCGACTGCCCCGCAATCTCTTCTTTTCTTCCTTCCCGTGGGAACATGTTTACTTCAAGCCCGCCTGTCAATAAATCTTCTGTTGTTATTCCAACCAAAAAAAATTTTTGGAGCACGTTCGTTTCGTTTATTTATTTATGTGAGTATCCAAAACATCACAATTTGTACTATGAAAACTTGTAAAAATAGATGTGAAAAAGAGAATAAACCCAATTGTCGTATTACATTCCATATATAAGCATTATTTTACTTTATTTTAAGCATATTCACATCGTATAATATGAATCAGTTGTTACTATCACATCGAGAAACGTCTGGACGCGAAACACAAAGCTGGTTGGTTGCTGGGAAGTAAATTATGAACATTTATAAAAGTGTCTTAACTAAATACTTAAACGAAATATTCGACTCTGAAAATAGAACCGAATTTTTTTGCCGAATTTGGACTTCGCAAATTTGTTCATAACGTGGCGAGTAATTTGCGCTCCCATGTAAAAATGTCTATTCATTCAAAAGCAGATTTTACTTTTAAGAAGTAAATGGTGATATTATAATGCGAGATTCCTATTTACTGTCAGATTGATTTATTGACGAATCACAGTCAGCTTCACTCCCTTCGTTCTTTAACAGTTGATTTTACCCCTCGCCATTATCTTCTCGTCTATTAATTCCTATGTCTGTGGTTGAAATAAAGAATAGTAACAGAAAATCTTATCATGGTAAGATTATTTGAAAATAAGTGGGCTTTAATGTAATTATGTTCTATGTTTGTGGTCTTACGCATTTTAGGAGGGAGATAAGTAAATGAGTGTATAGTGTAGGTCAGTGTTTCGCAAATTTTTTGTTTTTAAGGTACACCTATCAAATCAAGAAATTTTAGAGGTACACAAAAGAAAAAAGTAATGTTTATTTAATATTTATTTATTACTAAAATAATATACCTACCTGAAAAGATGTTTAGTCAGAAATGTGAGCCTGTTCAACTGAGCACAGGCGATTGAAATTTGGAGCAATCGTTGATAAGGCTGCTCTCATCTCTTCATTGATCGTCCTCAGACGTTCTCTTTTTTTCGATTTAATAGAAGTGAGAGTTGAAGATCCCGATTCGCATAAGTAGGTTGTAGCAAATGGAAATAGATTTTAACAGCATGCTCTGAAAGCAGTGGATACTCATTTTTATATGGAGCCAAAAATGTGCTAGCTCTACTTTGTAAAACTTTAGTTTTAATGTTCGTTCAGTTTTTAACTCTATGAATTCTTCCTGCTCGTTTATCGGTAAGTGTCCAAGGGAAATGTTATCCGAGAGTGGATTTAGTACCCAGTCCATAGGTTGTAGGTCACACTTAGGAAAATAACAGTTAATTTTTTCTGCTAATAGCTCCAAGTGTTTCACTATCAAAGCCTGCACTTTGTTTCTAAATCGGCAGCCATAACATTTCGAAACAATTCATTACTAACATTGACTGCGTGGCTGATCCATAATAACAACATTGCGCGAAAGCTTTCAATTTTGTTCGAAGACGTTTAAATATAAGAATTTGAATAGCAGAACAAAACGTGTTGTTAATAATTTTAGGATCTTACTGAGCCATTTTTTTCTATCGAAGGAATTTCAGATAATTACTGTTTCAGCTTTACAAATACAGGGTTTTCCAATAAAAGGTGTTATTTTGATATTCAATCGTAAAAGATTAATGGTTTCGTTGCTTGTGTGGCACGTAGCGCTGTCTTGTTGATAGTAAACGTTGTCCAGATCAATACCATCTAATTTCGGCCATAAAAAATCATTAATTATCTCTCAATAGCGCAATCCATTCACCGTAACTGTTGCTCCAACCTCATTTTCGAAAAAATAAGGTCCAATTACTCCGCCGGACCATAAACCATACCAAACAGTCACACGTTAAAGATAGATAGGCTTTTCAACCATAACTCTTGGGTTTTCCGAGCCCCAGATGCGACAATTTTGCTTGTTGACGAAGCCACCGAGGTGGAAATGGGCCTCATCACTCAAGATGATTTGCATTTGATTCACTCAAGTGAATTTTAATAATTTCAATGCGTTGTTGAAACGTGTATCGTTCCATTTTTATTAATGGCGTAGTTTTTACTTGTCAAATGTCAAAAAATGACAGCTTCAAAAGTAAGATATACCGAAATAGCGTGCTATTTAAAATAACAACTATTATTGGAAAAACCCTATACATACATATTATATACGAAAAAAAAATATTTAAGGAACTTAAAAAAAATATTTTTCAGAGAAATATGTTATAAATCGGTAAAAATTCGGAATGCGGGGCTTAATAAATTAACAATTTTAAATTTTCTCCCTGCGTTTATGTACATGCTCAAACATACTAATTGGCGTTTAACTATTGTTTGTGATTCGATTAATTCATGTATAATGACGTTTTTTACAAGTAATGTGCTCGTATTAAAAACATAAAAACCCATCATTAGAATCAATAAAAAGGCTTAAAGCCACATTATAAAACATTATTAATAACATTGTATTGTAAAAGCTTTAAAACGTACAAATAAACATTATCGATAATTTAAATGTGGTTGTTATTTGAATAACATGTTTTATCTTGATTTAATATCAAGTAGCGATAATTACGGACCACGGGGGGGGGCGTACTCATTATTTTACTTCAATGATTAAGTTTAATAGAGTAGGTCCTACATAAGAAAAAAAAACTTATTTTAAAATTTAGTTAAGACAAACTGCATTTTATGCTTTTTTGTTTCGTTCCTTCCCGTAATTCGTGGCTTGGTTCACTTTTCGGTTCGCAAATGTATACCTACCATTTTAAAAAAAAATTGCTGGAAAACTCTTGTTTTATGTTTTGCATCATCTCGGAACATTATTTTATTAGGTACAATACGACAGGTGTTTCAAAAATTTTGTTTGAATATTTTCAATTCGGTTTATATAAATTTAATATTGAGGATTCCAAATGACAAGTGAGATGGTATCTTACTTGAGCCATGTGTGTCAGTTCAAGTGTAAAAGGTTAATTGAATGGTTTTGTGATGCGTAGAATGTGCCCCGTTTGTTATAATGTTTATAGCAAAATCACAAATTTAATCACTCGAATGATTGTTGGCATATTATGGCAAATTAACAAAATGTCTTGAGCGATCGCTTGCCATTATGTGCCACATTTATACAGATCTTACAAATATGGGATATACGGTGAAATCTAGGTGGATTCATTCGGTCAAAGAAACTATTTACATCAGGCGCCATTTATATTTAATATTCTTCAAATCATATTAAGTCTACCAATTCTTTATTTAAATTTTAAAAGTTAGTTTGTATTGACAGACGAAAGTCTTAATATTTTTTTCATCATTGTCTTTTCATAAATTATAAGATTTCATATGAGTCTCATTTGCTAAAAACTGAATGTCACCCTAGCTGTCTAAATAATCTGCTATGTTTCTTCTTAGAAATAATGATTAATGATTAGTTATGGTTCGAAAATTGTTACAATTTACTGTCAAATTTACCACCTATATGTAGTATTACTTTATGTTTGCTTCGCTCAAATGTAAATTGTCAACCTCGTTACAGGCTTAGTTCTAGTGAGGTTGATGTTTAACTGAAAAAACATGATTTATGTGTAGTGAGATGCAATATATAAATTAAATTCACTAGCTTTAAACAGCTTCTATGTTTCCAAATCGAAAACCGAACACCCATCGCTCGAGTGGGGCTATTCATGTAAACTATAAAGATTAAAGCAACTTGGTAACGTCATGTTACATCTTGGATACGATAAGATTAACTCGTTAAAGATTAACTCTAAACCTATAACTGTAGACTAGTGTAAAGTGAACCACATTTCATGTGAGTATTGTTGCAGGACTTCTCTAGTTCTAAATGACCACTGGTAGAGTTGGATAAATACATTTTACCGCTTATCATGAATTTTAATAATAAATTAGTATCCAGACCCATAATAACTATAAAATATTAATTCATTCATTATTTATACGATAAACGCTTCTGTTGTGTTTGACAGAGTCGCAGTATGGCTATTAATTTTATAATCATTCAATTTTTAACTCGCTATAATTTATTCTCACATTAGTCTAGACAGGACAATATTTGTATCATCATGGTTCAGTGCTTTTCAACTTCAAACACATAAATGACTTTTAGAAAATGGAAAACATTATCCAAAATACTAACTATCTAACCATCACGCCGTTTCCCCGCAGGGGTAGGCAGAGAGGACGGACCGCCAAACAACTCGGTCTTGGCACACACTCCTTGCCTTATTCACATTCATACATCGTCTCATACATACTCTTCTATTGTTCTGACTCTTGACATGGCCCGACTCAAGTATCTGATTCACTTGGTCGTCTCATGTCTTCCTCGGGCGTCCCCGACTTCTGCTACCATTCACATTTGCATCGTATATTCTCCTTACACTCCTTTCTTCGCTCATTTGCTCTACATGCCCAAACCATCTAAGCGTCCCTTTATTGATCTTACTCATTACGCTTACATCAGCCTTGCACTCTTTGCGGATCTCCGCATTCCTCACATGATTATACCTGGTTTTACCACACACACGCCTCAGGGATCTCATTTCAACAGCATTCAATCTACTTTCATCCTTTCTTTGCCAGTTCCATGCCTCACTTCCATACATCAGGGTAGGTACCAGCGCTTCACTGTGGACTGCTAACTTCGCTTCTTTGGACAATTTTTTGTTAACGCCAACTGCGTTCAGTCCTCCATTAATGGAGTTACCTGCATTTTCTCTTCTTTCAATATCTCTGTCAGCCTTCCCATCTCTCGTAAACGTGCTTCCTAAATACACAAATTCATCCACCTGCTCCAAGTATTCCTCACTTCTAAAATACGTTATAAGTTCTTTTTACGAACCATCCAAGATACTATGTTCTCTTCACAAACCATCAAAAATATTATGTTCTCTTCACGAACCATCCAAAATACGACGTTCTCTTCACGAACCCAAAAAATATCAATATTCAAGAAATTCAAATGAATACCCAGGCTAAACAATAAATTATAGGTCATTAGCATAACATATGTGTATATCACGGCAAAAATTTACCTATTGCTATTTACAGTGTACACGCGTATATTATTTATTTTTTATTTCGTTATAAAAAAATACAATTCTATATCTAGTATAAACCTTTAGAATTACTAACAACTAACAGCTTATTTCTATGACATTAAGGTACACTTAATAATACATCTAAAACTTATTATTTATGGCAAAATACTATTCTAAAAGCTATTCCTTATATTTACATATATTTTTATATTCATGTTTGACGGTTTGGCTCACGGAGAAAAAAGATAATATTAAAAAAGTGATTTCCTGTTATATTAGTCATTAGTCATTCAGAATATATCAAGAACATGTGTGCTTTTCCCAATAAATATCAAGACGGCATGCGACAATATCAATATCAGTATTTGTTTGAACACGTGTTCCGTCGTCCTTATAAAACATTCCCTTTTAACTGATGCTTTGTTTGACCATTTTTAAGCTATTAACAGCATTTATTTAAGTAATTTCTCCGTACATGTTGACTTGGAACCATGCTTGTCATTGCAACTTCGTTCACGAGCAGCTCGACGAGCTCCACCAAAATGTTATAGATATACTATACAACCAAGAAGCTTAGTCAACTCGTAAATTTCCATCGAGCTAGATCATACCGACCTTGAATCTTGTTCGCATCGAGCCGTTGAACTAGACTATCGAGCAAGAACGAGCGTGGATACTGGCCTTTTGGTTCACGAGAAGATTTACGCTACGGATCTCCATAGTTTATCACAAACCTATGATTCAATCGAAGACTTACGCTTTAGATCGCCACAAATGTACGGTTCACTCCAATACTTATGGCGAAGATCGCCATAAATGTATGGTTCACTCGAAGACTTACTCTGTAGATCTCCATAAATGTATGGTTCACTCGAAGACTTACTCTGTAGATCTCCATAAATGTATGGTTCACTCGAAGACTTACTCTGTAGATCTCCATAAATGTATGGTTCACACGATGACTTACTCTATAGATCTCCATAAATGTATGGCTCACTCGAAGACTTACGCTGTAGATCGCAATAAATGTATGGTGTAATAGAATACTTACACTGTAGATCGCCATAAATCTAAATTGCAGCACCGCTACCCTAGACTTTTGGATCACGAAATACGGCCAATGCCCACATGACATTTCTTGTATCAATTATAAGGTATTTTCGATAGAAAAATACATTTTCTTAAGTTACATTACTCGGTAGCACTTCAGCTGCTTTTTCGATTTTTAGTGATGTATATCACGATAGGCAGACAACTCAATACAATTCAACACACCTTTAAAAGTAATACAAAGTCATTACAGGTGATGAAACAAAAACTATGTTAAATAGGTTAGTTTAAATGTGTCATTGCCGATTTGCCGCCAAAACCACATGTTTTGGCGTTTTTTTTTAGCCACCAGAAATTGGCGGTTTATATGTCATAATGACGTTGTAGCCAGTTAGAACCGTTTCGAAATGTGCGACTTAGATCGTTTTTGAAACGAATAATTATGAATGAAAATGTCAAAACTACAAATTTTTAGTACGATTATCGCAATCAGAAAAAAAAAACAAAAAAGTCTTCCACACATTTTGAGCGGTGTTCATGGTTTGTGAAAACACCCCATAGTCATTGTATTGGGTTATCCAGTTGCCTTATACGAGAGTGCACCAGATTTCATAACACATGACACGAGAGCTAGATGGAGGTCGCGGGTTCAAATCCCGGCGTGCTCAAGTAAATTTGTGTTATTTCACAAGTTACATTTAAAATAATATATTATATATCTACTCTCAGTATCTGCCAGGTGCCCACCATTTACAATTGAAACGTTTGCTGTAAATGTCTTTGGCCGTGTTTGGTGACTATATCTGAATAGCCAGGTACTCCTACATCTTCCTCTTCTCCATCTCCTTCCCTTCACCATTACCTTCAGCCTCACAACATACCCCGATTGGGGATGCCATAGCCTCACTGGCTCCAGACGGTTGGGAGCAGTTGGGACACTTGTGCGGTTTCACATAAAAAAGGGAATTAATAAAACGTCATTGTATTATTAGGTGCGCGTATTTCCGATAAAATAAATGTTGTACTTGTCTCCCGTAGTAATGTATGTTCTCGTAGAGGTAATGGTTGTCGACTCAGCGTCGTTAGGGATTTTGTAAGTGAATTTCTGGTCTGAGAAGGTTCTTAAACTTCTAGCGACCTGTTTTGCCAAGAATTGCTGAGTCTTCGTAATGCTCGAATGTCGTGTAAGATTTCGTAATAAAGCTTTTATGGAATATTGCGGTGGACACTGGGCGACTTAACAATACGCTGTTGCCATTGAAATAATGATGACGCGTTTTAGAATTACAAACTACGTCATACGTACCTACTAGAACTGTGTTAATATTAAAAGCTGGCACACCCGTGAAAATCAGGGGATAGTCTGAATTCTCGACAAATCAGTTTCAATTTTTAAAATGGTAAATAAAATATTATATAATCACCCACCTTAAAGCTTATGTGATTTTTCCAAGAAAACACTACTACACAAAGTAAAATGATTGCGGCCTTTTATCAAGATACTGTTAAAAATCTGACTGCATGAGCATTTCCCAATAAATTATTAGTAGTTCCAAATTTATTTTTATTTTTTTTTTTATTATTTTTTTTATTTAACAATTTTTTATATAAGATAATGTGTCCTTACTGGGGTACCCCGTTCTAAGGACACATTATATCTGAACACCCAAGTGCCCTTCTCCGAATAAATAAAAGGGACGAAATACGAAACTAGTTTTATTTCTAAGAACATTTATCATTCATTACTCATAATTTGTTATGAAAATTGTCACATCATTCATTATGGGCCTACAGTCCCATTTTGAATAGGAAAATGAATAATTTGAAGGGATTTTTAATAAATTAACAATATTTCACAACAGTAAGTTTTCTTCACACAATTTGAAAAATTTACTTAAACTTAAATTCAAACCAAAATATCTTGAGTTCATAGAACCGGAAACGTTTAGACATATAAAAAACAAACAAAATAATAATAATAATAATAAATAATAAAAAATCACGGGATAGTATGAATCCTCGACAAATCTCTGCCAATTTTCAGAATGACACATGAATAAATGAATGATATATTTAAACAATATGAAAAAAAATTCCACTTATTTATTTTTACCGTAACCAGTTTCAGATTATTATAGTCATCTTCAGACTGGAACAATTATTCCGTAAACTATGATTTATGTATTGAAGATTAGGGGGAGGGGTGGGGGTTATCAGCGATGGTAAACAATGGTTTTATTACAAGTATGAAGATTTTCCCATCATTTGGTGTTTCACATATCGACGAAGTATAAATGTAGTAAAATGATTGAATACCATCCCTATTCAAACCCTCTCCTCTCCCCAAGGTCATGTATATAAAGCATACTTTAAACATAAACTGTATTAGTCCGAAGATGGCTATAGTGATCTGAAACTGATAACGGTCAAAAAAAAATTAATAAATAATTTTCAATATCATAATCCTGGAATTCTACACCTCAGTATCAAAGTAGAAATATTAAATTCAAAGCACTCATTGAATCAGATACACACAGACAAACGCAGATATTTTGGATTATTATGTAGTACTTGCGCCCTTGAGGTCATTTTACACAAAACGGCGATATACAAATCATCCAAATATTATTATTACTTACACTACTTACTGTATGTTTATGCATTGAAAATAAAAATAGCGTCCGGTACAGGAATGATTTGAGAGTGTTCCGCTAAAAACTCAGAAAAGCTGTATAAATACCTGCTTGCCGGTTAAGCTCAATTACTGAAACTTTTACAAACCTCGCGAGTTATTCCTGTCTAATAAAGGAAATTCGAAATAATGACTACTGTAAATTTTAGGATACCTTATTTTTTCTCTACAATCCCACTAAATATATTATTAATTTATTGAGATTTATAATACAGGGTTTTTCAATAAGAGGTGTTATTTTGAATAGCCCGCTATTTCGGTAGATGTTACTTTTGAAGCTGTTATTTTTTTTAATTTGACAAGTAGAAACTACGCCATTAATAAAAATGGAACGATACACGCTTCAATAACGCATTGAAATTATTAAAATTCACTTGAGTGAATCAAATGCAAATCATCTTGAGTGATGAGGCCCATTTCCACCTCGTTGGCTACATCAACAAGCAAAATTGTCGCATCTGGGGCTCGGAAAACCCAAGAGTTATTGTTGAAAAGCCTTTCTATCCTCAACGTGTGACTGTTTGGTGCGGTTTGTAGTCCGGCGCAGTCAAGGGACCTTACTTTTTCGAAAATGAGGCTGGACCAACAGTTACGGTGAATGGATTGCGCTATCGAGAGATGATTCATGATTTTTTATGGCCGGAATTGGATGGTATTGATTTGGACAACGTTTAATTTCAACAAGACGGCGCTACGTGCCACACAAGCAAGGAAACCATTGATTTTTGTGATGAAAGGCTTTAAATCACAGTGAAAAAAAAACAGATAAACCATAGCTGCAAAAAAATATGCAAATTATTTATGAAAACGGACATGCTAACGACATCTGGCGGAGAAAAAAATGATCCAGCTTGCTTGCAGTAGACACCTGTAATAGTTGAAATTAAATCAAGGTTCCGGGACGAAAGCAGAGAGGTCGTAAAATCGTCTAGGACGACTGGTACTTCCCCTTTCCTAGGCCTAAAAAAATAAATATTGAATTTTGTCAACCAATAGATCTGAACAAAGAGCTATAAAATTTTGAGTAATCAATCAGTGAACGGAGAGGCGTACACCAAATACAGACAAAGGAATAAACTTTGGATCGGGCAATAAAATAGATAATTAAAGACATTTCGATTCTCACAGAAATGAGAGGTGAACGCACTTTAGGGTCAACATCGACTTTCAAGGTGACAAACTCCTGGGAATGTTTACAATAACTGAGACATTTATGGGGTATCGAACCATTGAAATCGGGTGCTTGGAAGTTTTACAAGTTGTAAAGCGCACACACAAAAATGCAATGAAAAAAATTATAAACGTGATAGTATAAAAAAAGGACGAGAAAAGCGAAGGAAAGTTACTGGCGGAATTTCAACTGTAGTGCAATTATTTATGATAGAAGGAGGGTGTCATGTTCGATAAAAATCGTACTAAAGAGAGGAGTGAGTGTTGGAAACAATGGAAATTAATCGTTATCAATTTAAGATGAAACGGACATATTGGTAAATCAATTTTGAATGAAAAATCTCGCAAAAAAAATACACATTTTAGAAAAGTGCGGCGATCGAATGGAAGGATAATACAGAGATTTTGGACTGCTACGAAGGTCCTAGGGACGTGAAAATCGAGTATCAGAAGAAGACAGTAAAACTAAACATATATCGATAGATTAGATTCAGGAAAAGTAGACATTTTACATGATTATTAGGTTAGATAGATATTAGAGTTACCCAATATTACGGAGGGATCGAAACAAGATAAAAGGTTGGCGGTCTCATGTATATTTTGAAGGATAAACAATCGGAATTTGAACATGATTTTTATTTACGTTAAGGTAATAAACGATTGGAGAGACGATTAACTTTAACGTGGACCTTATGGAATATTTATATTAGGCAAAAGAGATTAAAATTAATAGGTTTGAAATTAAACTAAATTTACGAGTCTAGTACCAAAATTTTAAACGTAAACAGATGTCAATGCATATGTTTTATGTGAATCCTGGTATGAGAAAGATAGAAAATTGGGCGGAGATTGAATAAAACAATAAAAATGACAGATATCCCAGAGTCTAATTAGGTATATCTCCCATAGAAGTGTGGAAAATTATATATTAATTAATAATAGATGAAGTATGAAATTTTCCTGGAGACCACACACATCGGGAAAAGTGGAGAAAAGATAAAAGGAAGGGTAAAGAACGGAGATAAAGAATAATCCAAGTGGAGAAAAGCGATACAATTCGAATTTATCCGTGAAATTAATAAATACGACTTGGAAAATGAGTAATTATAAGAGTTATGAGAAATGACATAAGAATCAAGAAGAATTTGTGCAAGAAAACGTCGCGGATAAAAATAAAATTCAAAGATAAAGGAAAAACTCAAATCTGCGTCATGGAGATAGAAAGTACGGGTGGAAATGGAAAAGCTCATATAAGTAACAATAAAATTAAGTAGAATTTAAACAAATCGAAATTCAAAAATGCGTAGTAAAGATTTCGACATGGATTTAAACAATTTTCGCACGAGATGCATAAAATTGAGATCTGTATATATGTTATTGAGGACGGACCTATCGTGAATTGAGAAAAAAAAGGAACGCAAAATCATGAGATTTTAACTACATTTTTGTATGAACAGAGGACAAAGGGAGCTTGGGCGATTAACACAGACTTACCCGATTCGGACCCTATCGATTTAGATTTGTGAGATGGAAACTGACCACCGCCTTGAGCCGGAAAGCAGAACATCTTATGGAAGCACAATCGATATTGATGGAAGGGGTGTTCGGATTTACGAGTTGATAGGAGATAGAATTAAGCATCAAGAGAAATTCAGATACGTCTTTTGGAACCTGAGAGGGGTATAAAAGATGGAACACATCAGTCAGGAGACAGTCGCGCCGAGGATTCGAAAAGTTGTTACGTGGCAGTTCTACGTCTTTGGTAGGATTAACAGTGAAAAATCTTTAAGTGTTAAATTTTAAATAAGCCCCTGGACTTAGGAAAATTTTGTGAAAAGTACAAGTGCTAGAGTCAGTGAAATTTAATAAGTCAGTTAAATTAAATCAAACAGTGAAAATAAATACAGTTTAAACTCAGTGCTTTAAAAGTAAAGTGTGAAGTGCTTAAAAGTGTTAAAAGTGGATAGTGCAAAAAGTGAATTGTGAATTAATTAAAATTTTAAAAAATAATTATTTCATTCAAAGTGAAAACATTCAAATTAAATTTAAGAGTTTGTTATCGTTTAACTAAAGTGAACGTGATCGCGGATTGATATTTAAAAATAGATTATAATTTTGTTTAAAATTATTAATAATAAATATTTACGTCTTAGTTTAAAATAAACACAATCTAGACAGTTCGAAAAGAAATAACAACAAATGCTCAAACCTTTGTTCTAAAAGTAATAGTTCGGAAAAGAAACTAATTTATTAAGAATCGAGATAATTAAAAGTCTGCGCAATTCGGAAAAAATTTTCTTATAAAAATATATAAAAAGAAATTTAGAATTAATAAATTGTTCAATTAAAATCCATCGTGCGTATAGCGACAGTGTTAAAAGTGTTTGTCGTTCTAACCGGAATTTTAATCATCAGTCTATCATTTCGAAAAAGAATTTGAAACAGCTATCATCCAAAAGCCTAAACTAGAAAGGTGTTATTAAATCAACGGGTTTTCTGGATTAGGATTTCGTTCGGAAGAAAAATTAAATATCAGCTAATTTATATGATTCAAGCGAGAATAAAATATTATATAGGAATAAATAGTCGAAAAGATTTATTTTGAAATTAGTTGAAAAATACAATTAATTAGGTAGGGTTTCTTCATCAAGGTTGTTGCGTACACCCAACCGGAAATACCTTGATTGGGGTAAGTTTTCCTTTTATAAATAATTTTCAGGTCCCAGGAGACACAGAAGGGATGTGAAGTGGAAGTATATCAATTGAATATTAAATTAAAACAACAAAACAAAGAATTACACATTGATATATATATGTATTGTGTATTTATATATATAAATATAAAATAATATATTGTATATAAGGAATATATATATGAGTAATGTAATTATATATATGTATTTTATTTATTAATCGAAGCATCGAAATGGTAGCGATTTTTAATACCTACCCGAGAACATATCTATATTATTGAAAAAGAAAATATGTATTTATTAATATTCCAGACTATGTAGAATCATATATTTTATATTTATTTATTAATATATGTACTCTTATTTAACATATTTTGACAATAGAGATATGTGTACTTAAATATATATTTATATTTATTCTTCATTTAACCTAGTAAATTTACTAAATTCGGGAAATGAAATAAATAGTTTAACTTCAATAAAGGATTTAAAAATATTTAAATTAACAATGCACAATAAAAGTAAAGAGGCACAAATGACTTCTAAGGAATTTTAAAATAAACAAATCTCACATTTAGGTTAGTGTGTCAGGAGATGGTTATATTATTTGTTTACAAATAAAGACGTACGGGGAACTGGGTCAACTGCATAGTTTGGAAACGACCTTGGCCGTAAATAGATAATTTATCAGAGTTATAAGGATAATCATCAGGATGTTATTGTGCAATGTGCAGCGATTTGGGTCATTCACAAATGCCTATCGTTCGCAAACGACAATTGAAAAATCACGGGTTAGCCAGATTTATATCGAAATATTACATAAAACATTTGAATACCATTGATTAGATAGTCACATAGATTTTATTAGTTATCTGAACCAGCTGGAAGCTGCGTGCGCTCAAATACCTATCAATCACAAACGACAATTGAAAAATCACGGTTAGCAAGATTTATATCGAATAATTATACGAAACATTTGAATATTATTGATTGGGTGCTCATACAGAACCCCATCAGTTGCCTGAGACATTTGAGAGTCGAGTACTCTCTAATGTGGCAATCAACTACTTGAAACAATTGGAAAATCACGGGATAGGATGAACAAAAATTAATGTTGAACCCTGGAGGAAAAATTTAAAACAAATACAGTTCATCAAACAGGAGGCAGTGGTCGCTCCTACAACAAGACCATTAACCAAATCAAATAGAGATGGCGATTCTCTTAAATAAAAACGTCAAAACCAAACAAAAAGCCTGGAGTTCGATAGCTCTCCAAAACAAACTATCAAATAATATCTTATTCTACTAGTATTTATTAGTATAACCTTATTCTTACGTATATATTCGGTTACCAATCCTAGAGTTTCGCAGAACTCTTCGTGCGAGATCCGAGCTCGGAATGCGAGGTAGATAGCCTCGTATTGTGAGTTATAAACCTTTCCCAAACTGTATGTATACATATATTTATTCGTATGTACTGTTTACTGGAGAATGCGGACCTGCATACAGCTTGCATTTTAGGTCTTATAGACCACTCTCGCATTTTCTTTTAAACGTGGAATGAGGATTCACGACCCGTAAGTCCACACCAACCGTGATTATATGATTGTATATAGGACGAAACCGGTTCGCCCTAAGTAAATTGTAGTCCAAGGAGGGGTCGGAATTTGGGGGTATCGGGACTCGAGGGGAAACTTGAAGGCAGTACATGATGACGTGGAAGGCTTTTTGGGACGCGATAACTTAGGTATCAATCAAAGAGCCGTGTCAAAGGATTGTGCAAATTTCTTGTTGACTCACGATCATCTCGTTTACTTGCAGGAGGATTTGGAGCCAAATTATGCCAGCAAATGGGCTATTCCGAGTTCGTCAAATATGCAATTAACTAATTACATTAACCTACTAAATCAATCTTTACATGTACCTTATAGCAGCAGAATCATAAAGGAGTGGCGCCACACAGACACAAGAGTTCACCAAAATCAAATTTACTAACAATTAACCATTTGAGTTATATTTAATTACCTGTCCAAATAAACATGTATAATATCTTTTATCAGCGTTTAACTACGACTTTGTTAGGGTGCAGGGAATCAGAATAATTACAATAGGAAAGTTAGCTCATTCAGGGAATTCATTTAAGTTTAGGTTTGCAATGGAAAAACCAATTAAATTGTGAAACTCAACACCTCGATCAGAACCAAGGGGGTTACCACAAAAATGAAGGTAATTAAAATCCTATATCATAAATCAAAAAAATTACACAACGTTTGATGGAATTTAATTACAATATAAATACGGAAATATTTGCGTTCAAGTTCGTAAATAACGTATTAATTAGTTGAGTACATATGTCTATGAAGATATATAGTACAAGAGAGCTTTAAGTAGCTTTCTGTAGATATCAAAGAAAAGGGTCCAATTTTCATGGAGGCTTATGTGTTGTAGGGGAGGAATTTTCCATCCCTGCGAACACATATGCAAAGCCTTAGAGAAAAAATTAAATATCGGTCATAGCCAAGAGAGAAGAAAATTTTATATTGTTTTAAACAAATAAAAATAAAAGAAAATGGTGAAAAGGCGAAAATATTACATTTTTTACGATTGAATATCAAAATAACACCTCTTATTGGAAAATCTTGTATATACTCAACATTTGTATTAATAAAGTATGCATATATAATCACGTACATAATGCAACAACATAATTTTTTATTTATTTATTTTTTCGAATAACTTATTGAGTAAAACCTCAAATTGTAATATTTAATTATTGAAGACAATATTAACGATTCTTAAACAAAAATCTGAAACAGAAAAATCAGAAAAAGATACGGTCACATCTAGGACCCTCGCTTTGCCGGGGAACCGCTCTACCAACTGAGCTAATGGGACCCTATCTCCTTCGGTCATATTTAAGTGTTTCATACTTCGAATAAGAACTAACAAAATTGCCTTCATTTATCTCACCGCACATTTTTATTGGCAACTATAAAATTGTTAACAACTTGTATTGTTTTTAACCGCTTTTTAAGTTAATTCGTGAGAAATAGTTTGGATGCAGGTGAATTCTCTAGTTGATGTTTTGTATATTCTTGTCAATTGATATCTGTATCTGTTTTTTCCCCTAAATAAAAAAAAAATAATAAAATAAAAAAAACTATCTTCATGAATGGTGGCAAGATTCAACCCGAACTAAATGCTATCTAGATAGCGTCTTTAGATAAACATATCTTATTTTAATTTTAATGTGCGACATCTATTGACTTTTTTGCAAATCAATCTAAGTATCTTTTTCTGTTTCAGATTTTCGTTTAAGAATCGCTAATATTGTCTTCAATAATAAAATAAATTTAAATCTTAACCACTTAAATGATTTTTGGCATATTATGCCAAGTTTTCAAAAACATTTTGAATGATCGTTTGCCATAATGTGCCAAATTTATAGAACCTAATAATATGGGATAAGCTGTAAAATCTAAGTGAATTCGGTGGCATCAAACCTCAGTAAGCAGTTTTATATGTTTCTATATTAATATTATGACGAAAGGTATTAATTAAATAAAATTGGAAAAATATATCTATAAGTATAGATATCAATCGCTCGAGTGGAAAAAAGAAAAAATAAAAATAAACCAAAGCACAGAAATAGCAAAAAATTATCAAAAGCAGTTAAAAAGTTTTCATTGGAAATATGTTAATAATAAATTTAATGATTACCATTATATTCACAGAACATTTTCAACAATAATTTAACGATATTCGTACTTAAATACCTAATTTAATTATAAACATAAATTTTTGTAAGTAAGCAATTATTCAGTTTGTCCAAAGAAAAGTCACTAACTCAGTGACAAATCTTTGAAATATTCCCTTTAAATTACACTTTCGTTTTCGGGAATGAACGAATGCAAATCTCGGAAGCGGAAATTAACCTTTCAAACACGAGGACAATGGACATAATATACGCGTTTCTCTGATATTGGATGACAATGCATCAGTTAATATACGAAATAAATGTCGGTTCTACCGGATCGGCATTTGGCAAGGTTGTTGGTGCGGTCAAACCAAAATTTTATTTAATTTTAAGAGACATTTTAAAATAAATGTAATTCATCAAAAACTTTGTCTTTTGCATGTAGATTTATACAGACTTTTTAAAACAGGAAGATAGGTAGGTACCATATTGAAAAATGATAATAAACTAATCCAAATAAAACGCCACCATTTTGAAATGAAAACGGAACGTACAAACAAATTTACAGACAGACGAAATGCACAACTGTCGTACAGGTCTTCGCTGCGCTTTCAATAAAATACTAAACTCATTTTTTGGAATCACCCCCTGACAAGCCAGTAAGTATTATTGCTTTCAATGGCGTAATCTTATGAGCTGCCTTGCTTAATAAAATATGAATAATGCCTTTTAGTGCACGACTTGCTGAAGGCTGAATACATAATGCATCAATGCATACTAGATGCATTTACGAACCAAACTAAACACTTCACAAGTAATGCTGCTACGGAAGTTCAGAACGAATTAAAAAATAATATTTACTATCCGAAGTTTTTAGTACGTAATGCATGTAATATTATAATTATTGATAAAATCTTGTATTCCTGTTTAGTTTGAAATCAATTCGAATATAATTCGTCTATCTGAGTATCGATTCTCTAATCCAGGCTGCATTCTCTAATCGCAATCGCTCTTCGAAATTACATATATTGGTCGACATTCTTATTTTTGAGTCTCTTCAAATGTACACACTTATATACGCCAAACGTAAAAATTCATTCCACTAGAACAATATAATCACTCGTTGTTCGAGTGGAATGACTTCGTCGAGAATCGATTCCCTGGTCCGTCACTTTAAAATCCACTCCGATTCCAATGAAAAACTTCAGCATAAATATCTAAGATGTATATAACGCGGTCTATCAATAAAAACTATAAATTACAACCACTTGATGAAATAATTAAAATTATGTTAAAATTGGGAGGCGGATTTTGGGTACCACCGCCTAGTGAACTATTTATTGGATAACCAACACCTCAAAAGTTAACCTTAAAGTTCACCAGGTGAAATGTGTTCAGGACGTGCCTGCCCAACAACTGTGTGGAGTGCCAGATCGGGAGAGGCTGGTTTGGGGGTTTTCCAACTGGTCTCTCGACCAATCGCCTTGCGCCGCAGCGGGAGGGTTCTATTTATACATGACTCCTGGACACACTTATCCCTAGATTCCTACCAACCCCTCGCAATTGTTCCTTCTCAAAAAATACCCTCCACACAGCATTACCGAAGATAACCTTCTGTTCGGAGTTAATGTTATTTTTTTCCAAATTGATTTAAAAAATATATATTAATGGAATTATAGACAGTCCAGATTTATTCAGCCTAATCACTTTCATTATAACAACTAGAACTACCCGATCAAAAATTATTTTTATTTGCAATAATAATTTCAAGATACTCGCTAGTACCTACCTACGAGTGTATAGCATACAGTTTGCGAGACTTAATTTATATTTGTGTTTCAAGCTAATAATTATTGCTTACAATAATTTGTTATCCTTTGTGCTTTGCATAAAACCTTGTCTTATGTTTACCTTTAATAAATATTAATAATTCTACATCATTTTGTACAGTTAACTACATTTTTACCATTAAAGAAGTAAATTGTATCGACTCTAATTCATCTACATATCTCATTGTGCAGAGATATTGCGTTTTGTCTATTATAAAATAGTTAATACCTATTTTATAATAGTAAATAACATAAAAAGTAGGTATCATAGTAAATAGACACTTAAAATGGAACGAACAATCAGAGTAAGAAAACTAATTTACTTTTTGATAAGATTGAGAAACATCCTATCATATAATATGATTTAAACTATTTATTTCTCTCTTGGTCTAATCTATTCTACAATATGGTATAATTGGGTGGGGAGGGGGGACTTTCAAAACTCACCTCTTACCTGTAGAAAAGGCACAGAGGTTGATTCTAAAAATCATCCTACGTAAACCATCTATATTTCCAACAAAACAGTTATTTTACTCTGTTAAGGTTCTCAGTCTAAAAAATATATTCAAAAAGAACTCACTGTTGCAAACTCACAATGATCATTTCAATCACACAATAACATTTCTGCAACGGACGTTGTTGGCCACATTAATTCTTTTTGTCAAAATATGTTTACATTTATAAAATGTGCCAACTCCACGCCACTGGCAAAATCCTCACTCCCCCCCACTGCTCATTTTTTATCCCGTTTCGGCCAAAATGGCCTGAAAAATCTGACTCCGAAAAGCATCGGTACCGTATCGCGCACGTACCCCAGTCGAGCGGTACGATGTTCAAATTTTCTATGTACAAATTTACTAAGAAATAACAATTTATTAAATGTTACAAATACCCATTTTTTACTTGTACATCTCCTCGGCTGTAGTTAAATAAACATTATTTGCGATGTGCCACCACTAACGAGATATTTAAAATGACGTTTTTTAACGAATTTGTGTAACCATTTTTGTACAATTATTTTTACTTATTTTGCCTCTACAAAAATTCAGGAACCTCGTAGCATAGTGAATCTTTTCTCTTTCTGAGTGCTATATCGCGGGGCACCTGCGAAAAATTCTAACTTAACCATTTTACAAATTTGATCGCTTCAAGATCATTTTTACACTTTTATTTTACAAACTATTTTTTTTGTCGTATCTTGACAAACTAAAAATCTAGTTGTCAAGATACACATTGTTATAACTGCTATGTAATAAAACTATGTAATTGTAATTCAGGCGAGCTTGCAAAATCTTTGCAAACTCCTAAATTTAAGCGTCTGCCTTCCGCTATACCACCGGCAAAATGAATATGCAACATTTTACGGTGGCCTATGTACGCGTTTGTGGCGCGGATAGAATCCCCACCCTTTTTCGGCCGACAGCCAAATGTCGGCTGCGAGTCAAGCTTATTGAATATAAGCAGCGACCCAAAAATATTAAATCAGTTCAATTTTACCACCAAAACAAGCGTTTTATTTTCAACAAGTGACTCCTGCCGACCAAATGCCTCACTTCGCCTAGTCTTCTGGTCCAAACTTTCTGTTGTTACCTCATCAAGACCAGCCGGCCCTGCTCAGGAAAACCGCCAACGCCAGAAGCGAGCAGAGACGACAGCACACCCAGTGCCCAACATTCACCGAGCACCGGGTGGGGGAGGCAGATTGAAATAATTTCATACAACTATCATCATCATCGGCCGTAAGGGAGCATTCCCATCGGTTGAAGACACGGTTTGGAACCGGCGCACAAATCTACAGTCTTGTGCGGACTCCCGTCCAGTACAATTTCCAAAAATAAGTAACCGATCAAGAGCAACTTAGAAATCTCTAAATTTAAAATGAGTCCTTCTCAACACCATTGTACTTATCAAGGTATAAAAATTTTAATTCACAAAAAAATGCTGAAAAAAATTCTACAGTGTTTAAATTACAAATTAAACAACTACTTGATCATCCCAATAATAATTATAAGTTTTAATTTCATAAAACGAATTTTTTCGTATCTTTTGATTACATTCGTCGCTGTGAAATCAAACCGGCATATCTGCGAAATGCTTGTTTTTCACCAGAGCGCTTTAAAGATTTCGCATATGATATTTTCCTTTTAACGTCCGTTTGGTTCACCTCAATGCCACCTTATGAATGAATAAAATTTAGACGAATACTGCTTATTGAAGTAGTAGTTGCAAATAAATCGAAAATTGCTTAAATTAAGAGTAAAATGCAGATATGCCAGTATGGCTTTAAAATCAGTGTAATATTTGCATTTGTGTCACAGTGGCTTCTTTTTTTGGAACCTGTTTAAGGTATAAAAAAAGACAATGTTGTCAATGAAAAAATAATTTATTGCTTCACAATTTTTTTATAAACAATTAACATAATACTGCTCTTTCCTTTGCTGGTAACTTCAAAGTTTCCCAATCGTTTATGGAAATCTGAATTGACGGTATTATCCCGGCGGTAACTAACTTTAGGATACCATTTTTCTTCTTCTCATCAATAGTCTCTTGGAATAAGCGTGCATCAGAACAGGATTCACGCTCCCATTGCCCCGTTTATTCCTTTTCTTCGCCTCCTCCCAGGCATGTGATCCGTAGGAGGTTTTGAAGTAAAAGTTGCCGTCGTAAATGCGACAAACATCACACTGATCTTTCTTCAGTGTGAAAGTTTGTATGACTTGAAAAAACCTCTGTACTGGTAGTAGCTGATTCCTGCAAGGTTTGACTCCTTTCTTTCTGTTATATTAGATAATCTCTGTGATCGGCGATAGATTTTCCACCATCGATATACTCCCGAGAACTTTGAGATCTGTAGTAATGACTAGGAACACTTGCGTTTACAGTTGTGGCAAGGAGGCTTCATGCTTCGTTGGTTCACTCTTCCACGGGTTTTAGACTCGTATTCCTCACCGCAGTTTCGCATCTTTCAGTTTGCTAAAGTTTTTTTTTTAAATTTGCCTATTATAATTTATTTTTTTAACCGGGAGAAATTTTACCCGGGTCAGACATTTTGGCATATATGCCGGTTTGTTTTAGTTGAGGCTGCTATAAACGCTTTTGTTAAGTGCAAACCGGATTATCTGCCAATAAGTCATACAATAAGTCATATTTGGTAGTAATAAAAATGTACTATTGTGAGATAATCCAGTTTTACTTACATGATGGACGCATTTCCCCCTTGAAAGTTTTGAAGCAACTGGCGTATTGCGGAATAGGTCTGTCTTCTGCTAAAAAAAATGGCGATTCACGCGTAAATGCATACCGGCCCAACGCCATCTGACAGATTTTTATTCAACTATACGACATGCCGGTTCGACATAAAAATAGAAGGGAAAAAAAGAAATTTTTTGACACCAATAACTCAAAATCTCCATTTTTGCATATATGCCGGTTTGATTTAACAGCGACGACATGTACATATTAGTAGTAATTGATCAAATGCAAATTTTAATATTGCATACTTAGTATATAATTAATTTTTTAATTTCATCATTAATTAAGAAAAAAATATATACAAAAATGTATTTTTCTTTTTTTAACATCTTGAAATATTATGTCAGCATTTGAACCACCAATAGCTTTTGTCGCAATTTACTATGTACCTTCTCTCGCAATATTATCAGCTGTGTTTTACTCCAACTGAATAAAATAATTCCACGTACCTACCACCCACTACCTACTTAATAATCGAAATGTAATAATATTATTTTTATTTTACTACATCCATATTCTTAAATATAAATACATTGTTGATTAAAATAATACATGGTTGTTGATACAGGTTATGTTAAAGAAGATTTAGTCCAGCAAAGGTAGTACTGCCACATGGCTGCTTGTCTGCCGTTTCTACCTTTATATTTTGTCTTAATTAATAAGAATAAGGATCACATGTTTTTTTATTTTATTTATTTATTAATTGACGCCCTTTTTCGGGGCTTATACATATGAATATTAAGAAATATACATAATTATTGTACATAACTGAATTGCTTCATTAACATTTTATATTTGTTTAAAGATAAATTGAAGATGTCTACTGACTTGGTATAATTATTTCCCTCCATTAGTTTTATGGGCAAAGAGGAATACATATGGTAGTCAGTCCCAGAATTTTTGCACTGAAATGAATCCTGACTTCTAGTTTTACGTTGTGGAATCCGGAAGCTTATCAATTCTAGCAATACCGGACTATCAACTAAATCATTTAGAATTTTATAAAAAAATACCCATAGAAAAAATAATAAATAATATAGAAAGTCAGACGAAATTCTTCTGTCTGACAATTTAAGCATATTCGTATAATTTAACAGAGTATTGTAGTTCAACATAATTGCTGAAATACCTATTTTAAAATTTAAAAACATAAGAATTTGTTTTGTATGTAGCTTGTACCACGTATATTATAATGTGGGTTCCAGACAGGAGGATTGTACTCAACTTGACTTCTTACATATGCAAAATATAAAAATTTAATACACTTAATATTGTTAACATTTCTGGTTAGCCTATTTACAAATCCAAACATTTTTAAGCTCTTATTAGAGATTTCTTTTATGTGTTTAAAAACTAAAAGATTTGATTGAAAAGTGATGCCTAAGTCTTTGATTTGTGTTAATGACTCAAGAGCAAAATTGTAAGTATTACGTTCATGGAAAAGTGAAAAAAAATATTTCCACTGTTTCATCACCATAAAAATAATTGTCTCCGGGGTTAAGGTTATGGACTAATGTTTGAGACTGTGTAATTGATAAAAAACTAAAATAATTTTACAGATTCATTATGTTTCTCATTTTCCTTAATTGCAAAGTTCTTTTTAAGTTTATTAAATATCACTGATATACAATATTCCAGCTTGCAGCTTTCATTCTCTTTAGATATTAGTGGGTTTTTCAGACCTTTGTTTTCCGTAAAACGTGTGCTGTTACTGAGCACTAATGGTTTTTTATACTTTGTTTCTCCCTAGTAATCCATAGTAATAAGTAACCAGAAAAGTAAATTAATTGTTAGTAACCATCCGAAAAAAACAATAGTTTGAAATATCGGTCTTGAAAAATTAATACATTATCGAAAAATCTAAAGACTTCGGCAGAGTTCTGACGTCATAGCTTCTGCCCATTTGACCGTCGCTAATGTAAAGTTAATTTAGTGACTCTATGCACTTCAAATCGGGCAGTTTAAAGTGATTTTAACTCCTCAACTTTAAAAATGGAATAGAAATAAAATTCCAACATTCTTACCTATCTCTGGTTAAGCTATAAGGGTTTTAGGTAGGTTGGTAGGTACTGTAAATTAGGGTTGTCGGAATGAAATATTCACATCGCATTTCCAAATCACGTACAATACAGGACACCGACGGGCGGAATGTTTAATTACTGTCTGAATTATTCACCGCCCCTCAAACCGTTTAATTATTTTCATCCCTTTATTGGTTCCAATATCACGTAAGACTCGATAATTCCAATTAATAAGGCTTTATAACCGAGGGCGGGATTAAGCCCTGCATTGTTTAGCGGTTCTCGTCACAGAGCTTGGCAGGTCTCGTAATATATTCCACATTCATTTGTTCGAATAATCTCAGTGTTATTTAGTCAGCATCGTCAGATTTTACTCTTTTAATGTATAACTGCTTTTAATACATATTTTTGTTGTACAGGCTAATTATTTGTAACGTCTTCTTGAGCCGTTGCTTCGTAGCTGAAGATCAGGACGTTTCGGATGCCTGTGACATTGTGGTCATTGTTTATTTTTGTAACCAAAATACTCCAATTATAGTTGAATTTTTAGTAAATTTGTTGAAAATCTTTGTCAGTTTTAGATACCTAAAATATATTTAAAGTAACGTTTCGTTTCCCTTTGTTTTAGCGATAGTTTATATGCTCTTGGGTAAAAAGCAAATTTATTACGAAAACCCTAGTTTTGTGGGTTATTTCGTGCTGTTTATCGATAATCTGTGGCCGTCGTAAATAAATTTCAACCTCAATAAATTTGACTAAAAAACCGCCGAGTCTCATAACGAACCCGCTCGCAGTTCTGCGGTCCCGGCACTCGGAGCCTTTGATCCGAAAATAATTTATCCAAATAGTATTATTTGAGTTTCAAACAAACCGAATTAAACATAAGTTGGGAGGGACTGTGTGGGAGTATATACTACAGGAGAGTACAAGGATTAAACCGACTTCAACTTTGAACGGGTGATCCGAGAATAAAATGGCCATCTCATTTGACGACACGTTCACGGTGATTGAAAAAACTTTTAGCGTCATCGGTTTGAGTGAAATCCATTTAAGGAAGAGTTCCGACACATTCAGGCTTCGCTTTCAAAGGACTATGTATACTTTTGGGTTCTGCCATCTATCTGTATTGGTCATCTGGGAGGCTGTATTCCTTTTTAAGCTGATATTCGACGATTCAAACGGGAAATTTTTAAAAGCCGCCGAAGCTATGCCTTGTATTATCGTCAGTTTATTTGGCTTGTTAAAGTCTTCGATCATAGTGATAAAAAAAGAATCTGTAGTCAAATTGGTTGAAGATCTTAGACTAATGTGGCCGAGGAAACTAGATGAAGAAAATAATAAAATAATACTGCAATCGATGGGACCCACCAGACAATTCATTTTGGTTTACACGGTCGTTACGAACGTTCTGTCGATGGTCTACAATATCTTCCCTTTGGTGTTGATGCTATCAAACTATATAAAGTACGGAAAAACGGAAATGTTTCTGCCATATTACATCTGGTATCCCGTGGATTGGTCCACGTTCTCGTGGATCTACAGAATCATTTATATTTCACAATGTTACGCAGGTGAGCTTCTAAGGGTTAGAGAAGACTGAAAAATCAATTAATTACTCGTTATACACTTTTTCCAAATATGTAAGTTAAATTCAAAATTACCACGTCAAAAGAAAATATTTTTCAGTCACAATTAAGGGGAATATTTTTCAAATTCAGTCAGTTCATAGTATCATAATGTACAATTTTTATCACTTGATATTGTTTTAAAAAGTCACGGAATATTAAAATTGTAAGATTTGTGAAGCTAAATATTTTCCACAAAATCAAATTTGTTATTTTTTTATAATTTAATGAGGTATATGTAAATATATATTTGTTTTATAGACAAATAATTAGTGAGACAATCATTCATTAACCATTAGAAAAAAACACAGTTAGTACCAGTGAAAATCACGGAATCTGGAAAAAAATTAACTAAATAAATGCACATTTCAAAGGTAGAATTTTTTTATTTGTTTATAGGTAGGTTGTTATGTACCTAGCTGGTTCAATCAGTTCCAATTTTGAAAATGACACTTAAATTCAAAGCAAATTTGAATGACGTAGAAATTTTAAATTTTGGCATAGAAATATTTCATGGAGAACAAACAAACAAAATTTGTATTTTTGTTTGTTAAAACACGTCAACTATTACTAGTTATGATTTGTTACAGGAGTTCAAACGTTAAACGATAATTTTAACCAATTGTCAATTGTATGACGTTAAACACAGTAAATATGACAAAACAAAATGTCCGTGCACAAATTCGTGACCGTAAGGACGAAACGTTTTTTTGTATGTATGATTTGAGATTTTCAAGGCCAAAAGTATTATAATGATTTGTTTTTGGGGTATTATGCCGTGTTGCACTACCTCCTTCTTTAGCCGACGTTTCGGACATTATTGCAGTGTCTATCATCAGGGCAGATGTGTAATCTGTTCAGATTTAATTTAAATTTAATTTTTCAGAAATAACTACTTTTTTTTATATTTACTCCACACAGGAGGCCCTGAAGAAAATAATTTCCCTCAGGGCCTATGTCATCTTTGGGGATGCTGTGTGGAGGGTCTTTTTGTGGAGAGGAAGGAGTGAACATGGGTCTTGAAGAGTCCCATGTTGTAGGAGGGAGGAAACACAGAGGCCGGCAGTTCGTTCCACAGCCGAGCTGTTGAACTTAAGAACGAATCATAGAAGCGACCCGTTCTCATGTGACAAGTGTCAACTGTGTACAAATGTTGGGCGCGCGTTTGGCGTGTATCCCGACTACGCACCGGTGCCGAAGGGATCAATGACGCTAGTTCCTCAGAGCATCTTCCATTGTAATACCGATAGAACAAGGACAGCATACCTACCTGACGCCTGTGCTCTAAAGATTGCAGTCCGTTTGTACTTATACATATATTAGAAACACTAGATCTCAGGGGCGAAAACATATCCAACAAGCAACTACAAATTAATAAAACATTTGGAGAAAAAAATCTTCCTTTACTATGGGTACGAAACTCTGCAACAAAGTCCCACTCTCATTCAAAACACAAAAATATTATAATTTTTAAATCTCAAATAAAAAGACAGATACTGATTATTTTTGTTGAAGGAATATATTCGACCTGCACTGTATCATGCGTGGACTGCCTATTCTACCTGATAATAGCACAAGTTTGTATGCAGCTAAACTTATTGTGCAGGGACTTACATAACGCATCTCGGTCTATCGGTGCATCCAAACTATCCATAAACGATAAATTGAAAAGAGCTGTCAAATTCCACAACAAGTTAATAGTGTAAGTATTTGTGTTATATGGTGGTAATTATTTTTATAAGCAATAATTATTAGCCTGAAACACTCATCCACATTGAAAAATCTCCTGATAAAAGATACATGACGCCAACGGGACTTGAACCCGTGTACTTTCGATTTCCGGTCGACAGCTCTGACCACTGAGCTATGGCGGCTTATCGCTTATCCGCGAAATAATTCAATATATACTAGTGTTTCATTCAACAATTACTGCTTGTTACATTTTTTCACCTGAAACAACCAAGTTTATTTAATATGAGAAAGGCATTGTAAGTGCTAACTCTCTCACTAGATGGCGTCGAGACAAATTGTCTACATTTTTTGGTGAAAATACTAGAACTTGTCAAATATTAATTATTATTTTTTTGGTAAACTAATGTTTAAGACAAGATTTTTTTATGCATAGCACAAAGGGTAACAATTATTTTTATAAGCAATAAATATTATATTATATTTAATAATTATTGCTTACAAAAATACTTTTTACCCTTTGTGCTATGCATAAAAAAATCTTGTCTTAAACATTAGTTTACCAAAAAAATAATATTTATATGGTGGTGTTTAAATTCAATCAAAAATTTAAATTAAAATCGGAAAATAAAATAGGAACCAAAAGAAAAATTGTACGTTTGTCTTTCCATATTACGTATCTTCTTTTTAATTTAATTTATACTTATTTTTTATGTTTTATTTTATTTTGTTTTAGTCGGGCTTTTGCATGGATTTTAAGAACAGAATATGCGCAGTGCGCTTTCGAAAATTATACAGTTTTTAAAACATTAAATAACGTTAAACTGATAAACTAAATGTGAAACAATATAAGTAAAACACATAACCATATAATAAAATAATTTAAAAACTGGAACCATACTAAACGTAAGACAAATCACTACAACTAAATTTCTAATGCTACTATAATTTGTAGGATTCAACAAAGTGCTGGTATAGATTAAATTCTATAAATGTAGTAGTACTCCCATACTTGTTGGCTAGATCATGCATCCTATTGGTTAGAGAGTGTATCTGATAGTTGGTTGTGTATGCATTGAAACTAAGGTGACTAATATATAAATATATATAAGTTACCTTTCGCTATGGTTTGAAATGTTGCTTGTGCGATTATAGATGACTTAGCTACTGAAAATCACTTAGAAATGCATAGCAGGTATTTTAAGAATGCAAAACTTATTTACCCCTTGATAACATGATTATATATAACAAAACTGTCATGAAAAGCTCTTAAATAAACCACGAATTTGTTATTACTTTTTTTTAAATAGATACCACACTACCACATTACCACATAGATTTTCATTAGTACGCCGACCGCCTGACGCAGCGGTTGCGCCTGCGGAGCGTGGCTAAGCGGTGGCCACAAGATATTATTGTCACCACTCGAGTGGGTAATGTGGAGTGGATGTGAATAGGGCAGAGAGTGGCAGCCAACAAGTGGATCCTCAAACCACCACTAATTATTATTCCACTATTCTCTTGATAGGTCCACCAATTAGTTTCTCGGTCAGAGCATAATTGTCGAAAATAGGGCACCGTTCGAAGGAAAGGAACACAAATTAATTTTGAATTAAATAAAATTTACTTTTATTTAACCCACAGAGGCGCTTTTGTATACTAATATCTTGTTAAAACGTGTACCCCTATTATAACGCGAAGACTTAATTCGGTAATTTTTGTTAGAGCTTCGGGAGCATTGGAGGTCAGTTGGAGATTAAAAAGTAGAACTTATTTTTTTGCTTCATGCGTGATATAAATACTATACACTAACCTTCACTAATCAGGCCTAAGGCATATTATGTCAGTATGTAGTAGTATTTCTGCTTTGCAATAAAATCTAAGCAAGTGGAATATTACTGAACGTATCCGAAAACTTTAAACTGTTTCTGAAAGGTGATGAAATACGCTCTCAAATTTTAATATATTAATAAACATATGTATTAATGCAAAAATTAAAATTCCTCACTTTACTTCTTTTGCAACAAAAATGATGATAGCCACAAAATAAAAACATACACATATTTAGACAAATATATAACAAAGGTTAACGTCACCTTGCTTTTTTGTCGTTTTGTATTAAAATATATATATTTTTTAAATTACGAAGTTTCGTGAGTGTTTTTTTTTTCAAATTGCGGTCGGAACCTTTGGTTTCATCAAGGTGCAAATTTCAACTATTCTGTGGTCAACTTTTAGATTTGAATATAAAGCATGGCGATTTCTCATTCTAACGCCATTTAGACCATGTTCCTCATCACGAAAAAAATGAGACAACGATTTCTGTGAGACCATATGAGTTTTTCCCAAAAGCGAACGAACATAATTATTATTAGCCCGAAGGATTAAATAAATCAGTATCTCTTATCATTTTAAATCGTCAATGCCGTAATATCGGATTGGTCGGATAATTTATAAAAAAGTTGTTTCTAGGAAATTACCCCAAATTTATAATGTTATGCTCTGGATTTGGGGAGGTTTACGAACGTTTTCGACAATCTGAATATAAGGACGTTTTAGATTTCACGCTTATAAATCAATAACTTATAGTGAACGAATAAAATAAAAATGCATATTTTACATAATTATGATTTGGATTTAAATTATTTTGCAACAGAAAATAATCATAAAAATTTTTTTGAATAATAATTTCATTTTGAATTAATTTGTCTGACAAAATCCATCTTACAATTTGCAATTTCTTTCAGAATCAGCAAAGAGGTTGAAGAAGTTTTCAGTCTAGTTTTGCTGTTCAATCTAGTACTGAGTTCCCTGATGATTTGCGTCCTGCTTTTCTCCATAACGGTAAAACTAAAGATTTATTTACTTGATGAGAATCTTTAAATTCTTTTGCTTATCTATTAAATACAAATTTTAGATTGCGCCGCCTGGAGTGCTAGTGAAGTACTTCCTGTTCCTGTCGTCGTCCATGACACAAATCCTGATGATGTCTTGGTACGGAAATAAGTTGATTGAAGAAGTAAGTTCTGTTTTTTATCCTTATAGTTTTGAAATATTTTAGAAAGTTTTATATACTGTTTCAATGGATAGTGTATATTATTAATTAGTCAGCGGTAATGTTACCAAACTCTCTATAAATGACAACACTTCTGTAATGAATGATAGATTAATGTGTTAGGTACTTTAGAGAGTGACTATAAGTCAATATTAAACAATGCTCAGTTAAAAATAGGAACCGTTTGACCGTCTGAATCTATTTTTTGCATTGCCATAAGACTAAGTTAGAGACCATCTACTTCGATAAGACATGTGTAAGGTCAACTATTTTGTTAGATCTGAGTTGAATCAAAATGACTCTCCGAGTATAAAATATTATATCTAGCTAGAAAAGGTTTTCTTCCCTGAGAATTAAATTGCTTTGAAAGTAATGGAAAAACATCAATGATTTGACTTTGACCCTTGACTCTGTACAAAAACGGGCGGTCCGTTTGATAGACTCTAAAACGGATTACAATCTATATAAAACATCCTGTCCTTGTTCTACTGTTCTATTTTAATATAAAATGTTAGGAAGGTTAAAAAAACTAGCAGCATTGATCTCTTTGGCACCGGCGTGTAATCGGGAAAAACACCAAACGCTCGCCCAATATTCGTACACAGAGTTGACATGTTGGTCACAAGAGAACGCGTCGTTTCTATGACTCGTTTCCCAAGTTCACTTCTTCCTCTCCTCACAAAATATCCAATATACAGCATCCCTAAAGATGTGAAAAAATACTGTTTCGTTCTTTTCCAGAGTAACAACGTATCGAAGGCAGCGTTTTACTCTGAGTGGACAGATTTGGTGTCTGAATCAGACAGGAAGGAATTTCTTTATGGAATTCTGATGATACAGTCTCGCTGCAAAAAACCGATAGCCATTTCTGCTATGGGTTTTTCTAAAATCTCCATGTCCACTTTTACATCGGTAAGATGTTCTTATTTTGTCCGTTTACTACCAGAAGTCATTAAGGCGACGCATAAAGTAGTGTAACATTTGGAATCAGGACACTAATAATAACAGTCCTTATGTAGATGGTGAAAAGGTTGAAATTTCCGCCTAACACCGCCTATTTTTATCATGCAAAAAAAAAACATCGCCAAAAGCGTTTTTTATTT
This sequence comes from Hesperophylax consimilis, assembly GCF_061612785.1. NCBI lineage: Eukaryota > Metazoa > Arthropoda > Insecta > Trichoptera > Limnephilidae > Hesperophylax > Hesperophylax consimilis. Next base: position 24,936,018 of record NC_142859.1, read on the forward strand.
TGCTTTAGAATTTCAGGTACAAATAATCAAATTTTTTCCGATTATTTTTAAAAGTAATTAGTTTGTCACATTACGCAATAAAACCATGACCGAAAATGTTTTCTTAAGTAGGAAATTTAGCACTAAGCAGTTTTAATTGGTCCTGTAATTTTTTTTCCGTGCTAAGATGTTTTCTACTCGCGGTATTTGATTAAAACATCCACAATATTTTCAAGTTATTAAATTTTCAAACACAAAACACCTAATTTTGCATTTCTTCGTAGTGCTTCGCCTTAAGAGACAAAATGTTATTGTTAAATATTAAGTTTGTCCTATATTAAATCAGTTATATCAAGCTATGTCTGTTTTTTTTATTACCGTTCACTTATTTCGTCGGGTAAATGCCAGAAGTCATTAAGTGACATGTTTTTATTCAAACTCTGTCAGAAGTAACAGTCTACATAATTTGTTATTTTTTACGAATGCTTAATAAAATTTTGTAACAAAGTTTTAATGTATTTTTGATTAAATATTCATTTATAAAAAAGATACAAAATTGATGATGAGAAATGAAAAATAAATGTATGATTATATTTCATGAAATTTTCTTACTGTTTATATTTTATCAACAGCAATAAAATGTTTTTCAATAATCTTTGTTTTTAGATTTTGAGTGCTGCCTGGTCTTACTTCACTCTCTTAAGATCTGTGTATCAGAAAGTTGACGTCGAGAACCAATGAAATAAAACGTATAATAAAATGATAATATCACGTTATACTAGGTACCTACCCATTTTTGATGTAACCTTTTTTTAATATAAAGATTAGTGTTACCTACTGTTTCGCTAAAAATCGATAAAAAATCTAGTGACAAAAATATTTCCCTTAAATACATTATTTAAAAAGAGCTTATCAAAAAACCGTTAATCTATCTATTTTCCATATAAATAAAAAAATTAATGTTCGTTTGTTCAAAATTTTAAATCTTCGAAAGTTCTTCACCTATTGTTTTTAAATTTTGATACAAGGTTGAATTTAAATTGGTGTGTGTTTTTGTATACCTGTGTTATATGTAAAAACATGCTTTAAAAAAAAAACAGCGCCATTTGTTGGACGTAAAAGCAACAGGCCCTACTGTGTCTCTATCTGCACAGATAGACGGAGCCACATCAATGCGTGGCGGGGTACATACAGCTAGTATTTAATGTTGACAAAATCCCGCTAAATTAAAATATATATTTCTATAAATATGTGCTAAAAGTTAAATAAAGTTATAAATCAAATTCAATAAAAATATTTAATGTATGAAAGATTTATTTTAATTAGGTTTTATATTCCGTAACCTTTTTATATCCCATTGGTTCTAAAAACAAAAAAAAAACTTAGTAAACGATACCTACATTATATATTTGCAGGCATCTTGAATGGTAATCCGCTTGCAAAAATAGTTTATTAACTTTAATTCCGTGTTCTGAAGGAGTATGCAGTGAGGATATAAAAGTTTTTGACAAAATACGACATAAGCAAAATACGTTCTACCTACTTATTATTATTATAACTAAGTGTCCCCGAAGGAGAATGCAGAGACATACGGCCGCATAATAAGAGTTGATGTACTTATTTCTGCAGGTAATATGCCATAAAAATAATTTTGCTAACAATAATGCCGTGATCCCAAAAGTGATCATACCGCCGAATAACAAAAAAAGACATATTATATATGACGCAGGCTTAGAGATTAGGGAAAATACGCTATACCAAAATAACAAATGCGAAATGTCACTTTATCCCAGGACCTAGGGGAAAAGACAAAATCTTTATTTCACATAACAATTTCAACAAACACAGACACATTTTAAGTTACATTTTATCATATAATAACCTAACCTAACCAAACCAGCAAGATGAGGTCAATCTTTCTTTCAGCAACACCTCTGTCATAGGTCGCTACGTTTGGTGACTTAGAAGGGGTGCCCGGGTTCATGGGGTCAGTCTTGTCTAGGGTATTGACGGCGGATGCACCTACCCACCAACTGCGTGACAAGTGAGATCGTGTGAGGACGGTTGAGGAATACACTTTTTGACATATTTAGTCGGACTATCCCGACCCCCATCGCCTTGCATCGCAGTAGGGGATGGATTCATACGTCACTCCTAGAGATACTGACCTAAAGATTTCTACCCACCCCCTCATACCCGTTTCCTTCCCAGAACTTCATTTCCTTTATTTTCTCAAAAAGAACTCCACACAGCATTACCAAAGATGGCATAGGCCCTGAGGGAAATTATTTTCCTCGAGGCCACCTGTGCGGGGTTAAATAGAAAAAAAAAATAACTCAGTTTTATGAATAACTTCACAGACAGTTAATTTGGGAGGCGGGTATTTGTCTCGCCGTCCTGGGAACCATTTGTTGGATAAACATCACACATGCCATAGGTCACCACAAGTCATTCGCCATGTTTGGTGACTTGGCAGGGGTGCCCACGCTAGTGGGGTGAGGTTTGTCTTGGTTTTGGTCTTGACGGCGGATGCGAATGCCCACCTACCCACCTACTGCTTGGCGAGTCAGATCGGGAGAGATAGGTTAAGGAAGGCATTTTGACCTACCCAGCTGGACTCTCTCTCGAAGGATACATGCGTCTGTCACTCCTGGCCATAATGACCCTCAGATTCGTACCCACCTTTCATGCCTTTTTCCTTCCCAGAACTTTATCTTCTTCCTTTCCCTAAAAAAACCTCCACATAGCAGTTATGGAACCCGTAACCTCCCAACTAAAAATCATTACCCCGTAGAGGTGAAGAGAAAAGTGGCCATATCCTAGTTTCGAAAGAACAAACAGCAAAAAACAAATTATTTCAAATCTATTAACTGCTCTGCAAATTATTTACTTAGGATCGTAAATTCTCCATAAAACTTTTTTATCTTTTAACAAACGGCCATCTTTGTTATTGTTGTATCTACACAAAAAGGTTCAGATGGGTTATATTCCATTAAGGCTGCGCATTCTTCAGCAGGGCGGAACTTCCTCCCCTCTTATCCTAGGCCACGTACGGGGCCAACTTTCTGTATTAATCTAACTTAAAGTTTTATATCACTGACAAATAATGGCGAGGCCATTTGTCTAGCTCTTGCATGGAGCTTCCGGCCGCTACTGGCGCTATTTGGCGGCATGCTTACGAAATTGAGAAAGCAAATCAACGTCGCTAATTAGTTTTTAGACGTTTTCAAAAGTAAGGGTTAATCTCTTCCTTAATTTGCTGCAAACAGAAAAAGTTAAAAATGTAAATATGCAGATCAAACGAAATCGAGTGATGGGCAATTGGGATTGAAATCAAAATGCACAGATTTACGGGTAGTCTGGTTCTTAAAATTTTCAATGTTGTATCATATTTTCTATTAAAAAATTCAAATTAGTAGTACAAGTGTAGTACATTACATTGTGAAGGGCGTTGTTAATTCAGGTCTAAAAATATCATATATTGGTTTATTAAATAGAATTACACTTTCATTATAGATTTTAAATTAATGTTACAAGGACGAGGACAACGAAACTGAATATAAGATGCTCACTGTTCACCGCGGCTGCTGGAAAAAAATGTAAGGAAACCGTGTCTGCAATCGGTTTGCAGACCGCAGGTGTGCAAGAATTAGCATATCAGTGCAAGAATTATATGCAATATTTAGTAACTGTTAGAGGTTATCTTACTTTTCCTAAATGCTTTCGCGAAACCTGTGCATGAGAAATACCTACAAAACGCGTTTAAAATTATTATCAGTGTCACAAAGTTTTAAGTTCAATAATAACCTTCTAATGAGTGACATCGGTGTGCAATATTCTTGTGCTAATCTTCATTGTTAGCGGAAAAACCACGCGTTTGTTAATGGGAGTGTTGTTACTTGGGTGGTGCCTGATTACTATCGAAACGAACTGAAACTACCATTACAACTATTGAAAGTAGAAATATAGCGACCTTGCCCATGAGAACTGTGAGTACCTTCAATATAGTCTTATGCCATCCTATTGTTCCAAATTTCTCTTTGGTATTTTCAACGGGAACCGCCATACTGTTACTGCGGGATCCTTTCACGCAGTACCTTTATCCTTGTATCCTATCGATACTTATGCCACCTTTATCAACAATAAATGAATGTGATACCGACAGCAGCGTAGTTGAAAGCCACAAATAATCTTCTCGTCAGTTCTAGAATCACCTTGTCATTGTTGTCCCCAAAACAAAAGCCCGTGATTATGCAGGATCGGAAGATTCTTTTTAATTACTCATTGTCCTAGGATGAAGACTCCAATTTTTAATTATTGATGACGAAATCGAACGGATCCATCGGTCACAAGCCAAAAGGAATGCTTACTGTTCTGGGTTCTGTTCTTGGCTGTTGACCAAAGAACGAAAGCTCTTTTAACTTCTCATCAGGTTGTTTGATCCGATCCCAGGTGTGGCAACCAATGCATCTCTAAAAAATCCAGAGTAGGCAATCTAATCAATGCATTCTGGAGGTGCCACACACCGAAAGCTTAGATATAAATTTAGTAGAGGATCCACACACCCCGTTACAAATCCTTAGGTAACAACAAATATTTTACGTAAAAAGGTTTTAAAAATTTATTAAATATTAAAGCACCAGATTTTAATTTTCTAGACCATAAATAATTAGTAACTTCTTGAGGTATTCAGTTTGAAACTTCTGAGATTTTAGTAATTCGTTTATCAGAATAAATTAAATTAAACCATGCGAAAAGATCAATTACGTAATAAATTTGACTTTCCTTAAATGTAGTGTAAATTTTAATTAAGTTTAATTAATAAAAAAATCCACGTACTTCAGTATGGAATGAAGTCGTTTAAAACACATCCCCATCGTTGAGAATGTTATTCCACTTTCAGAAAGTTTTCAGAAGTGCGGGAAGAACGGAACAATCTCTTGGTTCCGAGTTGCTCCAAGGGGTGGGTACCTCGCCATAGCAGTTTGCGGCGTTAAGTTTGCATTTTTCGGAAGTTTAAACTCTGAAAATAGAGACATTTTTCAAAGTTCCCGAGACCCGGAATAATTTACTTTAGCTCGAGGAAGAAGCATTATTCTTGAACAAAGATGAATTTTACTAATATTATGTTATTTGGAAGATGCAGCGCAACATAATCTGCTACACAAAAGAAGTATATTATAATTATATGAAAATAAAAAACTTTTTATATATTTATTTTTATAACAGTATATAATTAATCAATTCTCATTTCAATATTTTTTTTAAACATTTATTTGTAAATTTTTGTCCATTTTTAAATTTGTTAATTTTCATTATCCTCGTATTAAGTTTATTTTGGCGAAGAAACCATTGGTTTTGAAACGTGACAATCATTTTTGATTAAATAGTGGTGTATACAAAGTAATTTATTTTAATATATAATTAAAATTACACCACAAAGTAATTTTGAAATTATTGAAGAAGTGACATTATAATTTTTTCAATAGTTGCAAACTGTTCACTTTGTGGCGTCATTTTAATTTAAATAAAATAAATAACTTTGTACACTACTATTTAATCAAAAAGGGTGGACATGTACGATCATTTATTATACGTTTAACCTGACGAAGAAACCAATGGTTTCTTCGTCAGGTTAAACGTATAATAAATGATCGTTTCAATAAAATGATCATTCTTTCAAGGAAAATACAACGTTAAAAATACTTTATGCAGGTTGAAAGGCATCGCAGAGAAATAATTTAGAAATTTTAGATATAAGAAATATGTTAATATCAATGCAGTTATCATTAATAAGCAAAAAATATAAATCCTCTTTTAAATATTTTCTTTCTAATGATATTTTAATTCTTAATTCTAATTAACATTCTCCACTGTTTAATTTTTGGGACACTATGCCGTGTTGCCCTTCTTCCTTATTTACGGACAGCGTTACAGAGTCCATCTTCTTTGCAGATGCAACATTGTCTAATGAAGGAAATATTATTTTATTGTAATTATTACAGTTTGTGCAAGCAAAAATTTTGTTTTGCAATTTGTTTTGCATTAAATATGACAGAAGAGCGTGTGGAGCGCGCAGGTATATAAAATTGGATCCTATTTAGCAACACAGCGCATTGAACATTGCTTATTAAATAATGTTTGTGTATTAAAATATCATTTTTGTAATTCAATATACTTGTGAGAATGATAGACCTGGGAATAACATTTGATTCATTTTTGATATCTAAAATTAATAACATAAACAGTAAAGCAATGCAAATGTTAGGTTTAAACATAATTATACATATACAACCGTTCGGTCAAGCCATTAAGAATATAACTGACTCTTAAGAATGCATTTTTAATATTCATGAAAGTCTAACGAGTAAATCCAGCATAAATTTTTAAGAAATATTGAATACTAGCGACCCGCCCCGGCTTCGCACGGGTGCAATTTTTTTTTTTTTTTTTTTATAGTGAATACCTCACAAGAGTCCCAACTGCTCCCGTCTGGAGCCAGTGAGACTATGGCATCCCCAATTGGGGGATGTTGTGAGGCTGAAGGTAAGTGGGGAAGGGAAAGAGGAAGGTGGGGAAGTACCTGGCTATTCAGATCTAGTCACTAAACACGGCTAAAGCCATTTGGAGCAACGTTTCAATTCTGAATGGTGGTCTTACACCAGGGCGATACTGGTAGTATCTTCCACTCTGGAACGTGCCGCAAATATACTATATATTATTTTAATTAATTAATTGTGAAATAACACAAATTAATCAAATAAAATTTATTTGCGCACGCCGGGTTCGAACCCGCGACCTTCGGAATGGCAGTCCAATGCGTTACCACTGGACTATGCCGGCCGTCATAGTCCAGTGATGTGACATCCGATCCATTTTTAACGCTTTGACGTTGACAGTTTATGGTTCCAAAAAGCGCGTTTACCAATAACAGTAATTTTTTTTTAAATATTTTACTGTAAGCATACATTTTTTGCACAGATTTTTTAGATTATAATAGCTGTAAATATCATTTTTTATCTTGAATCAGACTATACTGCCAGTAACTACAGGATGTCTTTATGTAAAATGTTTACAGCTGTTCTTTCATTAGACAGCACAAACAGATTTAGCTTAGAAGTTACACGTGAAAGGGCTTCATATAGCTAGCTGTCCATGTGAAAAACACTCAACGCTCAAATTTAAACCTGCAACATTTAATGTTTGAGCCCTATGCTTTGTTGATGGTCATTTAAAAATACAGTTTTACTTGAAATTAAAAACATATATGAGCCTTGTTAAGGCATAGGAGTTTCTTTACTTTTAAATATAATTTTCTATTCACTATATCATATCTGTCTTGAGGAGTTAAATTGATGTTGATATTTTCCTTGATATCCGTCCAGTTTGGATTACATGTTGCAGATATAAAAAAATCAGGTTTACCGTGATGTCTGGCGAGAGTCATTCCATCCTGCGATTTTTCATGCAAATATCGAGGCACACCCGTGAACGATGAAGGTAGTATAACCAATTGTCCAATGTCGCTGCTGTGTTTATTCGACCGTAAAGTATCCTGAAGAAAAACATAATTTTCTATTTTCAATTTATTTTGATTGTTAGGAATGTAAGCTAATCGCTTTTTTTCAATTTTTGCATATTGATCGACCAAGTACTGTTTCGTTAACATCTTATATTTAAGTAAGGGGTTAAAATTACTATGTCTTGTTATTATACGATAGCAATAGTAATTCATGCATGAAACAGTTTTTTATTAGAGGTGCTTCACTAATCGGGTGACAAACATTAATGGCGTATCGGTCTTCTCCCAAATTGTTGTCACAATATCTCTTTTTATCACATTGTTGTCCAGCTATCAATATTGCTACTTCATTTATGTATGGGGCATTATAACGGCTGTTGTATTCTCCAAAAGGTACTTTATTTCCATGGATTACGACATTGAAGTTGGGTGTGCCCGGTGGAACGTTCTCAATAGCAGTTTTGAAAGATTGCATGTAGTTGTTATGGGACTGTAACATATTTTGTAGAGATCTTACCAAACCACTATCAAACCGCGTTGATGCTTGTGTTTCTGGATCTGAGATAAAATAGATTTGAAAAAATTTATGATCATCGGGCTGATATGGAAGCAAACTCCCTGCTAAATGATAAACTTGCCCCTGAATTTTAAATGCAGGCATAAAATCCCGCTCAACAACCTGCGTACTCTTCAAAGATAATATTCGTTTATCTTTGGTACTCTTAAAAGACGATATTTGAAACGCGTTGTTATATTGGCGTATATTGCGCATGAATTGTTTACATTTATGTAAGATTACCCGTCAGAAGAGAGTTTAGTGGTTCGGGTGGAAGAAGATTTTCCTCTAATTTTACTTTTTCCTGAATGCAACACATATCTTCAGACTCGTCGTTCTATTTCAGAGCAGAGCAATGTTCTTGGACAACAGATATTGTACATATTGAAACCATAGGATCATTCCTGTATTCAATTGAAGAATCGTAATTCAATTCATCATTAACTTTATTTAAACACAAATTAGTTACCCTCATGGACCGGTGGTTATTTTGTCTATTTCGATCAGTGAGTAATCGATTGTTTCTTTGTACGGAAGATTATCTAGCTCTCTGGGATCTATTCCTATCCCGATCAAGACTAAGGCGAGCCTCACCTTCGACAGACGATTATCTATCTCTTCAGGAAGAAGTATTTTCTCTGCTATTTGACAGCCGGATTTCCTTTTCTTCTTCTTTTTCGTCATTAGGACGTACTAAACGCATTATTTTTGCATTCCTTGTACTACGACCTGTATTCAAAGTACTACGTTTTCGAGACATAATTTAAATACGAAATTGTGATAACAACACTCAAATAAGAATACCTTGTGTTTCATCTTTGAAAACCAAATAATATTCTCAGTAAACAACCCAACACGGAGAACTCTTATATACTTGTTATTGCGACAAAGATAGGAAAAATTCAAAATTCAAAAAATATTTATTGCACAAAAAGAGTACAAAGGGTATAGCTTATAGGTTACATCCTATTTCTTCCAGCTAACCCAACAAATACACATTATATTACATAACCCAACAATTACATCTTAACAAATAAATAACAGTAAATAAAAATAAAAAAACAGAGGTATTTAATTCATGTAAGGTATTCATTTAAGGTGTTGTGACATTTGTTTAAAAGAAATGCTTTTAGTGTTGATTTAAATTTAAGTGTGTCGGTTATTTGTTTGATGCTACGTGGAAGGTTGTTATATACTTTAATGGCCATGTGGTACTCGCCGCGGCGGTTTTTGTGCGTGCGGCAAATAGTTTTGACTTTTGATTTTTCAAATTGCGATATCTTCTAAGATACTTATTTAAATTAAATGTTATTAAATATGTAAGTTATGTTGTATTTACTTAATTGTGTAACTAACATATTAAATTGGAAAAGAATTAATATTTTATTGGTCAAAATAACGTTGTAAATAACCTATAATATATGTAAAGGATAAAAATGATTACTGTGGGTTATCCTTAGGAGATAGACACATATCAAAACGGACTTTTCTCTAGGCCTTTTTAAAATATACAATTCCGTAGTGCATTATTTTGTTGTATCTTCTAAGGTTCAGCCATCGTTTGCAAGGTAAGCGCCCCAAAATTTTTCGACTTGGTTACAAAGCGTCGATTTTTCTATACTTTATATAAATATAATATGCATATATCATATGCATAAACTTTCCGGAAAAAAAATCTGAATGATAATGAAAACCGTATAAAAATATTTTGCGTAGTTTAGGAGAACTAAGCGCACAAACAGACAGACACAAAAAGCGGCTTTATTTTATACTATTTAGAAATAGATTAGAAATTCCCATTAGAAGCATCAGTTATACAAGCTGAAACAAAGCTAATGTCATAAAGTGAATGTGCCATATTTTTTTGCAAATGGCGTCAAATGTCAAAAGTTAGTATTTTAATAAATAACACATGTTACTGCATTCCTTTACCTAATTACCTTTCCTGACAATAACAATCTAAAAGCTGTGGAGTACCTATCTCAATGACAATTTATCATTACCTTGACACTCTACTAAAGCAAGTCGTGCAGTGTCTACGTTTTGAGTTACTCTCGGAATGTATTAATATCGAGTCTGCTAAGAAAACCAATAAGGTTTATATATGTTCTATTAAGGCAAGTCGTGCTGTGTACACGTTTTGAGTGACCCTCGGAATGTATTAATATCGAGTCTGCTAAGAAAACTAATATGGTTTATATATGCTCTATTAAGGCAAGTCGTGCTGTGTCCACGTTTCGAGTGACCCTCGGAATGTATTAACCTCGAGTCTGCTAAAAAAAAACTGGAAAGTTTACAAATGTGCTCTCACAAGACGTGTTCCAATGTACCAGGGGTAAGTCAGTTCCCAATTTTAAATGCAATGTGCTACTACAGTACGCGTGTGAGTACGTGATTGCGACTTGATAGAATGCATTGTCACCGACAACGAGTATATGTGCCGAGTTTCATCTTGATCGGATGCTGGGAATAGGGCTAGTTAAAAAGATTAAAAAGACTGAAGATTTGCATTTATTCATTCCCGAAAACAAAAATGAAATTCAAAAGATGTATTTAAACAAATGAGGATTCGTTGCCTACACGTTACAAGAAGCTTTATTTTAATGAAGTTCTAAATAGACTAAGAATTGTTTTCCAATTTCGTAAACTTGACTGCTTTATCGATTTATCCCAAAACTCCACTATTATGGACAGGAGCAATTGAGGGAAGTGTAAAAGATCAAATAAATAAATAAATTCATAAACATATTCCTAAAGATCTAAACTTCAAAACTTCCCAATATCGACATAGTTGCAGAAAAACAGTACATATCTGAAACTAATGTTCCGCTTTAAATAAATGAATAAACATATTCCTAAAGATCTAAATTTTAAAACTCCGCAAAATTGACATAGTTGCAGAAAGTCAGTTGCCACATCTAAAACTAATGTCCCGCTTTACATAAATTAATTAACATATTCCCAAAGATCTAAATTTCAAAACTCCGCAAAATTGAGAAAAGTTGTAGAAAGACAGTTGACATATCTTAAACTAATGTTCCGCTATAAATTAATAAACATATTCCCAAAGACCTAAATTTCAAAACTCCCCAATTTTGACATAGCTGCAGAAAGACAGTTGCCACATCTAAAACTAATGCCCCGCTTTAAATAAATTTCCAATTCTCGACACATTTTCCAGTTTCCTTACGCTATGTTTGAGAGTTACATTTTGCCACTTTCAGTGTAAATTACTGTAAATTGCAGACCAAAGAGAACCAACGTCTGGGATTGCAAAACCTTTGTGCTGAACGAAATAGAGTTGTATGAAATGACAGCACGAGCACTTTAAACGTGCCTGATTTTTAAATAGAATAATTTATTTGAAATTTAAAAATGAATTCCAAAAATCATGTTAGATTTTTGTAGCGTGAGTGCTGCAAGTATTTCGGTGAACATATATTTTGCACCTACGTGTATATCATTACTTTATATCATTTATATCGTGTTCTGTTCAAAGTAGATCAATGCAAAACAAACTATAAAATTGTATTTTGTTTAGAATTGTTTCTTGCTTGAACAGATTGTAATAATCACAATAACGTTATATGTATTTTTAAATATTTATCATTAAATAAATAATGTAAGTACATATAAATTAGTATTGACATTAAGTGTATACATATTATGACCTTTGAATACTACTCTCCAATGGGAGCTTAGCTTCAATTAGCTTGTGGTCGGATGGCGAGTGTTAACATTATAAGTAATTAATAATATAATATGTACACGTATTACGTGGTGTATTAAATATATACCACTGAGAATTTAAAAATTTATTAAATTACATGTTTATTAAATGTGATATTGAATTACATATTGATAGGTGGGTCAAATCCCAGCACCGCAAAGAATGAGAGAGGGCACCTGGAATGAGACAATCCAAAGTACTCATAAAAGTACCAGACGCTAGACCTAGACGAACCAAGAAACAGCTTGATATAGACAGACACACTCTGAGGGAACTGGATGGACTACTAACGGGACACTACCATCTCAGGAGACACATGCAGATATTGGTAGTGGAAAACACCAATAGATGCAGGAAATGTTAAGAGGATGAAGAGACTCCAATTCACCTATGGTGCCAATGTCATGCCCTGGTGGGAACTAGGCTCAGATACCTGGGGAGACATACAGTAGAACCAGAAGACATAGCCACATATCCAATGACAATCCTGGTGAACTTTATTAAAGGGACTGGGTTGTTGTTAAAGGATTGAGGTAAAATGGGAGATAGCACAAAGGACCTATGGCCTAAGTGCTCACGGGAACTACGTGTAAACCGTCTACGCTTCCAAAAAAAAAGTTTTTTTTATTAATAAAAAGAGATACACGAATTACATTACACAATATAATACAGTCATTAATTACAAAATATAATATAATATAAGTAATTGATGTACCCCCATAAATAAGCAGGGCTTGTGTGTATGGGGGATGTTGTTATATTGGTTAAAATTTGAAATTATTCAGTTCAAGTGTTCGGAATACTTTTTAAGGTGGCTTTTGAATTCTTTAATATTTGCATTCATGTTTCTAATTTTTTCTGGTAATGAGTTAAAAAATTTAACTCCAAGATATTCGTGGTTGAACTGTCCTTTTGTTTTTTTTTACATTTAGGAGTAGGAAGCATTGACTTTTGTATAAGATTTCTGTTATTTTTAAAGGGTGCAACTTTATTTTGAATATTGTTTTTATAAATTTGTAATGTTGCATGGTAGAAGTATAATGCACTTAATTTTCTGACCTTAAATTTTTTGAATAAAAGTTCGGACGAATATGAATAGGGTTTTTTTAATATAGTTTTTATTATTAGTTTTTGTGATATGTAAATTTTTTGTGTTTGATTTTTATATGTACCGCCCCAGCCTATAATGCCGTATTGTAATTTTTCGTTTAAAATATCTCTTAAACATCTAAATATATAGTTAGTTTCCTTATCCTGTCGTTCAGAATATTTATATGTGGGGACTATTTTAAACGCTGGTCTATTGTTATGCCTAGGTATTTAATATTGGTCTTGCTTTCTATGTTTGTACATAATATATTGCATTTATAGTTTTCTGTATTTTTTCACAGAGTGGATAATTATGTTTATTTCTTTAGGTGTCTCTTGTTTTTTAATGAAAAATGGTAAATAATAAGTTTTTTTAGTATTTAAAGTCAACAGGTTTTCATCAAACCATAATTTTAGTTCATTGATACCTGTATTTGCCATGTTATTTAATTCAGACCAGGTGTTTGCTTTAAGTAGTAGGACTGCATCGTCAGCGTAAGAGACAATGTCTCCATATTTGGAAATATGGAATATATCATTGACATATATAATAAATAACAATGGTCCCAAAACCGTGCCTTGGGTTATTGAAAAGTCGCTATATTTTGAATCGCTGACTTGATTGCGTAATTTTACTTGTTAAGGTCTTTTATGTAAATAACTAGTTATCCATGCTAATACCATGTAAGTATTTAAAAATGTATATAAAATAATATAATCGGTCATAAAACATAATTTAAAGTATATGTTTTATGAAGAACTGGTCACTTATGGAAAGTTTAAAACGTATGGGTGATTTTTAAAATCAATTCATCATTCATAATATGAAAAGTGGATATTTTCAATTGCGAGCTCAACAAATACAAAATGTCTATTAAAGAGTATTTCTCTGATATTTCATGAGTGTGTAACTTTTGTGTTGTTTATATTTATAATTCTGTTGTAATTGTATTTATTTTATGTACCTCCTATATTCTTATGGTTGCCAATAAATGACTATAGGTATGAATAATGAATAAAAAAAGTTTCTCTGAATTATTGTTATCAGTGAGTTTTTATTGTTGATGTTTTATATAATTCTGTATTCCACTAAATTAATTTTATGTCTTATCTTGTATTTATAATAATATTTTATCTTGTTTTAATATGACACCTTCAATGATACCAGAATATGGAAGCTCCCTAAAATATATGTTTTTCTTACTTTTCTCGAGCAATTTTTTGTTTTTAAATGACTTTCTTATAAATTTCAAATCGATTTTTATTTATTTGTATTATGTTGTCTTATTAGAGCTAAAGTCGCAATGAGGAAATCCATAATTGGTTTTATTTGGTTTATACTACACAAGTATAAACTGGTAATATTTTTTATGTACGGGTGGAACAATTACATAAGTCACAAAATGCCTTTTTTTATTTGTGATAATTTTAGTCCAAATTGAACCGCACATGTTACCCTAACAACATAAGCCCAAAGTCACCGTTAATATGTCCATATTAAGAATTTTCACAATCAATATATTTTGAAATAGATCATTTATTTATTTATAACGGACCAAGTCCAATTAACACATTACATATTACGCGAAGTTTATACAATAGAAATGTTACAGTAAAAGATGCGATTACAAAAATTTGGCACAAAAACAATGGAGATAATGTCAAGTCAAGATAAGATCAAGGTTTTGATGGAGATAATGTCAAGTCAAGATAGGATCAAGGTTTTGATGGAGTTCAGCCATATTACTACAAAATAATACTTGCGTAATGACTAACAAAAATCATTTTGGCTTACACCAAAAAATTCAAGGTCCTGACTTGAGTTGACAAGTCTGGACATTCTAGTCATTGGTGAATGGTATCCATAATTTGTGGAGCGTTGATTGAGGAAAATCAAATCATTATTTAAGAGTCTACGGGAAGGGATATTGAAAGGGTGAGCTGTAAAAAAGTAGGCGAGTCAACCATACTGTTAAAATTATGAAAATGCAGATCAGATTAAAGTCCTTCCATCGTTTTTCTAAAGAAAACCTCTTTTTAGCTCTAACCTCCAAGCAATTCCCACTAAGAAGCGATGCTGTACGGATTCGATATGATTAATGTGAACATCAAAGAAAGGAGAACAAATCAATCAATCAGCAAAATACTGAATAATATTGTTATATTATGTATTTATGTGTAATGTAATTAAAAAATGTATTTATTTCTAGTTAAATAAGTGGAAATGTAATTTTCTTTTATCTGGAATAAAAACTTAAAAAATGAAATAAACTGTTCATAAATAAATCTAAATAATTGTTTTGGGGTGATGTTCATATAGACCGGTTATTAGCTGAGTTGGCATCGCGCATTCAATTCCTCGGCTGGCTAAATCCTCTAACACAACACAAGCAATATTTTCCGCATACTGTGGTGGTACAGGGTGGCGCAAAACTACCAACTAATAACGCAGGCATATTCTAAATTAGGGATAACACACGAACAGTAAAGAGTTTTTAGGATAATAATATTATTGAATTCAAATGTGATTATATTGATGAAGTCAAGTAGTTGAGATTTAACACGTTGTTGTGATCACGAAAACACAGCTTTTCTAATCTAAAGAGAAACCAAGGTCCTTAATTGACTGAACACAAGTTAAGCAAAGATCATTTAGTTTATAATAAAAATAATTTGTTTTTTCGCTGGGAAAAATGACATAATTTTGCATTTATAAACCTTTTATTCCAAGCTGTTGCTTTTATGTGTATTTTGTTAATATAACTTTTATTTTGTTATTAGGAACCGATTTTTTTCAGACGAAATATGAACTTCTATTGGCCAAAACCGAAAGCCAATCACAGCAAACCTCCGTATTAATCTCAAAATGAGCATAATTACGATCTCAAAATGACCATTTCCGATAACGTCGAACTAAATTATGAGCGATTGATCGCAATGAATTATAGCCAGTAAATAAATGCACCAAAAATTTACATTCGCTACATTAATAACCTGAAAACTGGCAACTACCTGTATTTTCTGCACTTTAGAAAATCATTTATTCAAAACACGTTGAAAATTTGAGCTTATATAAAAAATTAATATAATATAATCATCAATAAAATATATGAGAATTTATGGTTTAGGTGAGTTAACTAAGAACGGGTTGTTTCGGAGAATTTGAACAATTCATCAAATTTCAACGTTCATTTTCGGGTTCTGTGAAACTCCTATTCAAGTTCTGTTATTATATCATTGTAGGCTAGTTGCTTGACAAAACTGAAAAAAAATCAGAACTTGAAGAAATCTTTCACAGAACTTGAAAATGAACGTTGAAATTATGAATTGTTCAAATTCTCCGAAACAACCCGTCCTAAGTGTAGTTATTCTCTGAAACAATTATATTCAAAATATATTTTAATTTATTACTGCTGACAAACTGCTTGAGCAGTTTAGCGGGTATAAATAATAAAAAAAAAAATAAAAAAAATAAAAAATAAAAATGCATTCAAATACCAGGATAACTTTGCACACACAAACTCGAGTCGATTTACAAGATCCTCATTACAACATACAATTCACAAACCTACAACTAAAACGACTTTTTGGCAAAGAAATTTGCAATATTTCTCTATAACACTATTTAATATCCTCTCTCTTGCAATAAAAACCATTAAAAATTACTGACATTAAAAAAGTAATAAGATATGGACATGTGAAGGAAAATTATGGATAAAATGTTGGAACCTAACAAAGATTAACGTTATGTTATGTTTTTCTTTTGTATGTTTGACCACTATACATTTATTTTGTATTATGTTATGTTTTTCATATTTTATTTCACTTTATAATTTACCTGTTGAATATTTAGAACGATTACAAAAATAACTTTTAAAATAATAAAAATAAACTCGTCCAAATTTACATTTTTATAATTCACACAATTTAGCATGTACAATGTGACCTTAGAACGGGACACTCCAGTAAAGTCACAGTCTTTTCAACAAATGTAAAAAAAATAATAATAATAAAATAAACTGACCTTGAGAGAACTTTTGCATGTAATTTTTACACACCTGGCTGCAAAATACAACAATCATGAAAAAACCTAACTAAATACACCCATAATTAAAGGGGAGTTTTTCCTCAAGTAACGCTTAACCCGGGCTGATCCTTTAAATATTGAACTATATTTAGTCACGAGTCAAAACTATCATCGAAGAAGCAATCAGTATTTATTTTATTTTATTAATACAAGACTTAGAGGGTACATATGGTTTTTGTGATATTTCACCCTCCATGCTAGGGATGACCCTGTGTTATGGAGGGTGAATTTTACAGGTTTTGAGAGAATAACATTAATTAAACAAGTAAGTATACATAGAAGATTTACAATCGTAATGGTTATTAAATGCAGTGAAAGTATGAGATTTATTTGTTTGATTATAACTATGTAGATACATAATTATAATGGTGGAATATATTACATGTATAATCAGAGTTACGCAAGTAAGGAACGTAAGCGTTGGTTTTGAGGGTAAGTGGTGTACATATGACTTGTTGTGGTTATGAGTACTGATGTGTGAGGGGTTAGTTCCACTTGTGGTTATAGCTATGATGTTTTTGTATTTATGGATGAACCTGGTAAAATGATAGGAATTATTAGTAAGTGGTGCCATAGGTGTTTAAAGATGATAATGGTAGTGAGAAATTTTTACAGTATCTATACATAGTTCTGTCATAACAGAGTTCAATGATATTTGTATGTGACTTTCTTGTAATAAGGGTCAAATTCAATTGTATATAAATAATATTTTGGTATTACAGATATAGTCTTCAAGTTGTAATATCTACAAGTGTTTGATTCAGTACTACATTCAGTGCTTACCAGTTTAAAATCAGCTCCAAATTGTATCCGGCACCCCTTTTGAAATACGGTACCTGTACACATGCCACCACTTGTCAGTGTTATTTGCTATAGTTATATTAAGTTTGTTTCAATCATAATTCATAAACAATCATTGGTAATTGTTTTAAAGAATATTTCACCACAGAGTTATTAGGTATATTGCAAATATGGAAAATACACCTGTACCATTGGATGATTTCTTTCTGGTTGTATTCCTAGTACACTAGTTATGAATATAACGGAAGCAAATATTGATGACTTGCTTTCGAAATATAGACGAAGGTAATATTTTTAATTTTGATTCGGACGATTCATTTTATACTATTTATAGATAAGAACCTTTCCGCACCTTGTCTTTTAAACGACGCCATGTTATAAATTCTGCAGAGAATTATGTTTTTGAAATAATTTCGAACCGCCCTTTGCCAATAAGTGTTGAAAAGAAAAGGAATTTGCTGTCAATGATGGATTTAATCCCATCAATATTAAATTTCACGACTTTTCCTGCCAACTTTCTACAAACAATGTGTCGGATTAGGATCAAGATCCATATCTAATGGATGAAAATAATATTGATTAGTGTTTTTAGATTATAATCCTTATTTAGTCTGCAATGATTTGTTATTTTCCTTCTACGTGTTAAAGTATGTAAATTTTCTTTTACGATTTCAGAGCTATAAATAAACGTTTTTTGTTCAAATACGTACTTACGTTAGCCATAGGTTTTAGTCTTAAAATACGTAAATTTTCTCATGTCATATCAGTGAATTAATGGCTCAAATATTTTGTTATGTTGTGTCCAAACACATAAGTCAAAGATTTTGTCTTAATTTGTAATGTTCTTAACACGTAAGTCATGTATCTCGTGAATTGTTCACTATCATTAAAATATTGATGCTGAAGTCGACAACTCAACACAGTGACAATTCTCACACCCTTTAAAAAGTGATATAAAGTCATTAGAAACGATGAAAAAAAAATTAAACCTAACCTATCACTTTCCATGACTTTATATTACTTTTTTAAGATGTGATGAATTATCATTGTGATGATTTTACCGGTCACCGTTGGGGACACGCTTGCTATTTGAAAATAAATATAATATTTTTGAGCAAATGTTTTTTTTTGGTTTCCTTTGTTACTTTCATAAGAATTGTATTTATTATTTTTAGGCTGCAGGCGCTATTTTATTAGTTTTATTTAATTTTATATTATAGAAACAAACAGTACAGTAGGTGTGTGAGTAATGTTTGTGTGTGTGTGTATCTTTTTGTATGCGCATTGAACAGTTTATATTATTGACACTAAGCCACGTACGAATTTGGGCAGTGAATCCGAAAAAATGTCAATGTTTGAGTTTATACAAATATTATTTAGAGTATGAATAGCATATATAATAACATTATTTAAATATTTCTGCAAGTATCAAAGTTAACCCTGTAATGTTTCCGCCTTTTCACCATTTTCTTTTATTTTTATTTGTTTAAAACAATATAAAATTTTCTTCTCTCTTGGCTATGACCGATATTTAATTTTTCCTCTAAGGCTTTGCATATGTGTTCGCAGGGATGGAAAATTCCTCCCCTACAACACATAAGCCTCCATGAAAATTGGACCCTTTTCTTTGATATCTACAGAAAGCTACTTAAAGCTCTCTTGTACTATATATCTTCATAGACATATGTACTCAACTAATTAATACGTTATTTACGAACTTGAACGCAAATATTTCCGTATTTATATTGTAATTAAATTCCATCAAACGTTGTGTAATTTTTTTGATTTATGATATAGGATTTTAATTACCTTCATTTTTGTGGTAACCCCCTTGGTTCTGATCGAGGTGTTGAGTTTCACAATTTAATTGGTCTTTCCATTGCAAACCTAGACTTAAATGAATTCCCTGAATGAGCTAACTTTCCTAACGTAATTATTCTGATTCCCTGCACCCTACAAAGTCGTAGTTAAACGCTGATAAAAGATATTATACATGTTTATTTGGACAGGTAATTAAATATAACTCAAATGGTTAATTGTTAGTAAATTTGATTTTGGTAAACTCTTGTGTCAGTTTGGCGCCACTCCTTTATGATTCTGCTGCTATAAGGTACATATAAAGATTGATTTAGTAGGTTAATGTAATTAGTTAATTGCATATTTGACGAACTCGGAATAGCCCATTTGCTGGCATAATTTGGCTCCAAATCCTCCTGCAAGTAAACGAGATGATCGTGAGTCAACAAGAAATTTGCACAATCCTTTGACACGGCTCTTTGATTGATACCTAAGTTATCGCGTCCCAAAAAGCCTTCCACGTCATCATGTACTGCATTCAAGTTTCCCCTCGAGTCCCGATACCCCCAAATTCCGACCCCTCCTTGGACTACAATTTACTTAGGGCGAACCGGTTTCGTCCTATATACAATCATATACTCACGGTTGGTGTGGATTTACGGGTCGTGAATCCTCATTCCACGTTTAAAAGAGAATGCGAGAGTGGTCTACCGACCTAAATGCAAGCTGTATGCAGGTCCGCATTCTCCAGTAAACAGTACATACGAATAAATATATGTATACATACAGTTTGGGAAAGGTTTATAACTCGCAATACGAGGCTATCTACCTCGCATTCCAAGCTCGGATCTCGCACGAAGAATTCTGCACAATTCTTAGCTTGGTAACCGAATATATACGTAAGAATAAGGTTATACTAATAAATACTAGTAGAATAAGATATTATTTGATAGTTTGTTTTGGAGAGCTATCGAACTCCAGGCTTTTTGTTTGGTTTTGACGTTTTTATTTAAGAGAATCGTCATCTCTATTTGGTTTGGTTAATGGTCTTGTTGTAGGAGCGACCACTGCCTCCTATTGATGAACTGTATTTGTTTTAAATTTTTCCTCCAGGGTTCAACATTAATTTTTGTTCATCCTATCCCGTGATTTTCCAATTGTTTCAAGTAGTTGATTGCCACATTAGAGAGTACTCGACTCTCAAATGTCTCAGGCAACTGATGGGGTTTTGTATGAGCACCCAATCAATAATATTCAAATGTTTCGTATAATTATTCGATATAATCCTACTAACCCGTGATTTTTCAATTGTCGATTGTGAATGATAGGTATTTGTAAGCACGCAGCTTCCAGCTGTTTCAGGTAACTAATAAAAACTGTGCGATTATCTAATCAATGGTATTTAAATGTTTCATGTAATTTTTTGATATAAATCTGGCTAACCCGTGATTTTTCAATTGTCGTTTGTGATTGATAAGTATTTGAGAACACGCATCTTCCAGCTGTTTCGGGTAATTAATAAAATCCTTTCTGACTAACTAATTATGGCCAAGGTCGTTTCCAAACTATGCGGTTGACCCAATTCTCCAGTGATCCTTTGTTTTATCAACAAATTGTACAATGTAAACATCTCATCTGACCCACTAACCCAGATGTGAGATTGTTTATTTTAAAAAAATATCTCGCGCTCTCTTTGTGATTCCGTTTTGTTACCGTTTAAAGTGCGTAGTTAATTTAAATATTTTTAATTCCTTTATTGAAGTTAAACTATTTTTCATTTTCCGAATTTAGTAAATTTACTAGGTTAAATGAAGAAAAAATATAAATATATATATATGTACACATATCTCGATTGTCAAAATACGTTAAATAAGATTACATATATTAATAAATAAATATAAGGTATATGATTCTACATGGTCTTGAATATTAATAAATACATATTTTCTTTTTCAATAATATAGATATGTCCTCGGGTAGGTATTAAAAATCGCTACCATTTCGATGTTTCGATTAATAAATAAAATACATATATATAATTACATTACTCATATATATATTCTTTATATACAATATTTCATTTTATATTTATAAATATATATACAAATATACAATATACATATATTAATGTGTAATTCTTTGTTTTGTTGTTTTAATTTAATATTCAATTGATATACTTCCACTTCACAGCCCTTCTGTGTCTCCTGGGACCTGAAAATTATTTATAAAAGGAAAACTCACCCACGTCAAGGTATTTCCGGTCGGGTAGTACACAACAACCTTGATGAAGAAATCCTACCTAATTAATTGTATTTTTCAACTAATTTCAAAATAAATCTTTTCGACTATTTATTCCTATTTAATATTTTATTCTCGCTTGAATCGTATAAATTAGCTGATATTTAATTTTTCTTCCGAACGAAATCCTAATCCAGAAAACCCGTTGATTTAATAACACCTTTCTAGTTTAGGCTTTTGAATGATAGCTGTTTCAAATTCTTTTTCGAAATGATAGACTGATGATTAAAATTCCGGTTAAAACGACAAACACTTTTAACACTGTCGCTTTACGCACGATGGATTTTAATTGAACAATTTATTAATTCTAAATTTCTTTTTATATAAATTGATAAGAAAATTTATTCCAAATTGTGCAAACTTTTAATTTACTCGACTATTAATAAATTAATTTTTTTCTAACTGTTAATTTTAGAACAAAGATTTAAACGTTTATTATTATCGAATCCTTTTTTTTTTTTGTTTTTGTGTTTCTTTTAACCTAAGATGAAGTATTTATTACTATTATTATTATTTTTTAACCAAATTGACGTTAAATTATAATCTATTTTTAAATATCAATACGCGATCACGTTCACTTTAGATTAACGATAACAAACTCTTAAATTTAATTTGAATGTTTTCACTTTGAATGAAATAATTATTTTTAAATTTTTAATTAATTCACAATTCACTTTTTAGCACTTCTCACTTTACTTTTAAAGCACTGAGTTTAAACTGTATTTATTTTCACTGTTTGATTTAATTTAACTGACTTATTAAATTTCACTGACTCTAGCACTTGTATTTTTCACAAAATTTTCCTAAGTCCAGGGCTTATTTAAAATTTAACACTTAAAGATTTTTCACTGTTAATCCTACCAAAGACGTAGTACTGCCACGTAACAACTTTTCGAATCCTCGGCGCGACTGTCTCCTGACTGATGTGTTCCATGTTTTATACCCCTCTCAGGTTCCAAAAGACGTATCTGAATTTCTTTTGATGCTTAATTCTATCTCCTATCAACTCGTAAATCCAAACACCCCTTCCATCAATATCGATTGTGCTTCCATAAGATGTTCTGCTTTCCGGCTCAAGGCGGTGGTCAGTTTCCATCTCACAAATCTAAGTCGATAGGGTCCGAATCGGGTAAGTCTGCGTTAATCGCCCAAGCTCCCTTTGTCCTCTGTTCATACAAAAATGTAGTTAAAATCTCATGATTTTGTGTTCCTTTTTTTTCTCAATTCGCGATAGGTCCATCCTCAATACCATATATATAGATCTCAATTTTATGCATCTCGTGCGAAATTGTTTAAATCCATGCTGAAATCTTTACTACGCATTTTTGAATTTCGATTTGTTTAAATTCTACTTAATTTTATTGTTACTTATATGAGCTTTTCCATTTCCACCCGTACTTTCTATCTCCCTGTCGCAGATTTGAGTTTTTCCTTTATCTTTGAATTTTATTTTTATCCGCGACGTTTTCTTGCACAATTTCTTCTTGATTCTTATGTCATTTCTCATAACTCTTATAATTACTCATTTTCCAAGTCGTATTTATTAATTTCACGGATAAATTCGAATTGTATCGCTTTTCTCCACATGGATCATTTCCTATCTCCGTTCTTTACCCTTCCTTTTATCTTTTCTTCACTTTTCCCGATGTGTGTGGTCTCCTGGGAAATTTCATACTTCATTTATTATTAATTAATATATAGTTTTCCACACTTCTATGGGAGATATACCTAATTAGACTCTGGGATATCTGTCATGTTTATTGCCTGACCCAATCTCCGCCCATTCTCCATCCCTCACTTACAAGATTTCACATAAAACATATGCATTGACATCTGTTTACGTTTAAAATTTTGGTACTAGACTCGTAAATTTAGTTTAATTTCAAACCTATTAATTTTAATCTCTTTTGTCTAATCTAAATACTTCATAAGCCCAACGTTAAAGTTAATCGCTTTCCTAATCGTTTATTACCTTAACGTAAATAAAAATCATGTTCGGATTTTGATTGTTTATCCTTCAAAATATACATGAGACCGCCAACCTTTTATCTTGTTTCGATCCCTCCGTAATATTGGGTAACTCTAATATATATCTAACCTAATAATTATGTAAAATGTCTATACTTTTCCTGAATCTTATCTATCGCTATATGTTTAGTTTTACTGTCTTCTTCTGATACTCGATTTTCACGTCCCTAGGACCTTCGTAGCAGCTAAAATCTCTATATTATCCTTCCATTCGGTCGCCGCACTTTTCTAAAATGTCTATTTTTTTTGCGAGATTTTCATTCAAGATTGATTTACCAATATGTCCGCTTCATCTTAAATTGATAACGATTAATTTCCATTGTTTCCAACACTCACTCCTCTCTTTAGTACGATTTTTATCGAACATGACACCCTCCTTCTATCATAAATAATTGCACTACAGTTGAAATTCCGCCAGTAACTTTCCTTCGCTTTTCTCGTCCTTTTTTTATACTATCACGTTTATAATTTTTTTCATTGCATTTTTGTGTGTGCGCTTTACAACTTGTAAAACTTCCAAGCACCCGATTTCAATGGTTCGATACCCCATAAATGCCTCAGTTATTGTAAACATTCCCAGGAGTTTGTCACCTTGAAAGTCGATGTTGACCCTAAAGTGCGTTCACCTCTAATTTCTGTGAGAATCGAAATGTCGTTAATTATCTTTTTTATTGCCCGATCCAAAGTTTATTCCTTTGTCTGTATTTGGTGTACGCCTCTCCGTTCACTGATTGGTTACTCAAAATTTTATAGCTCTTTGTTCAGATCTATTGGTTGACAAAATTCAATATTTATTTATAGGCCTAGGAAAGGGGAAGTACCAGTCGTCCTAGACGATTTTACGACCTCTCTGCTTTCGTCCCGGAACCTTGATTTAATTTCAACTATTACAGGTGTCTACTGCAAGCAAGCTGGATCAATTCTTTCTCCGCCAGATGTCGTTAGCATGTCCGTTTTCATAAATAATTTGCATATTTTCTCGCAGCTATGGTTTATCTGTTTTTTTTTTCACTGTGATTTAAAGCCTTTCATCACAACCCTCCCTTGAAATGTAAAATTTTTAGTGGATTTTTAGTAGGTAGTAAGAACTGCTTGAAAAGTAAAAACCTTATATGTAAATTTTTATTTTTTTTTGTATGTTTTTATTTAGTTATAAAAAAATTTACATTTTTATATCTAGTATTAACCTTTAACTTATTTCTATGGCATTAAGGACACTTTACAGCAAGTCTTAAACTTATTCTTTGTCGTATTTAGGCATAACCAAGCAAGGCTTTTAGCTTCTTTAACATCTGTCGGTAATTCATTAAAAATCTTAAATTCTTTAAAATAGAGTTTATTTTGGGTTCTAAGTTCTAGGTTCTAAGGTTCGAAGTCTAAAATCTCCACAGATTCTTGTGGGGTAGCCATGTTTGCAGAAATTAAAATTAACATCGTAAACATGTATTTTGGGAGCATCTTACTTTTTGGCTTAAATATAAATATTGGGATATTTGAAATTATTCGCTGTCTCACACTTAACGTTCCTAGTTTTTTCCGCATAATAATTATCTTAGAATACCTACTACAATTCTATACTTCTATTTTGAATTATTTGCAATTTCTATATATGTGTTTGATTGCACAAGAAAAGGACAAAAATGTTACGTCACAATAATAAAATTACTTGCACATCTTAAAAATGACATTGGCTATTGAATTAGTTTTTTTCTTAATGTAGGTTAACGAATACCACACAGCAACGATATGTAAATAAATAACCATAATGATTGTTTCCCAGTCAGCCATATTGCATTTTAAATATTGTATTATTTGCCTCACGTAACAAAAAAATTATCGCTTAAAGAATATAAAACCAACTTAACCGATACGTCAGAGGGAACACATCCAATATAGTATAAATATTTGATTTCACAGGATGGTATTGACAAAATTGACACCTTTAATAAAATTTCAATTTTCGTATTTTTTTTCATTATTTCTGCATAGGACGCTCTGAGGTTTCTCTGGAGGTCTACCATAGACGATCGATAAAGCCCTATGTCAATACGATATTGACAAAATCCGTCATATAAGGTAAGTTAGAAATATTTGCGAGCACGGTCAGAATGTGATTCCGACAAGCGATAGACAATATACGCCAATTATACGTTAAAACACTACTAAACTACATATTTGACAAAAAAAAATTTCAACATACACAAAATAACACTAACAGACCAGTTAGACAAGCGTACCTACAAAGAAAACATAAAAACTCCGACAATAAATTCAAGCTTTGGACAAAGACACTACCAATACCATACTATAAAAGCTTTCAACAGTGTAAAGCTTGAAATTAAAATTGAGGAAAGTAAAAATAAATTCACACACAAAATTAAAAAATGGATTAAAGAACAAAAAAGACAATATTACCAAAATGTCATAGCATAAAATAAAAATAAAACCTACACGTAACACACAAAACCAATATAAACACACATCACTCACAAACACACAAGATTATATTTTAAATGTATTATTTTCTCTTTAAATGTATTATGTAGATTATATTTTCATATTATAAAATGAAGGCCTCAGCACGGGCAAGCCACCCAGTGAGGCCAACATTACTGGAAAACTTTGAAATGTAAAAAATATTGTACCAAATAAAAAAATAAAAATATCCGCTACTTCGAGGTGTCGGATGACTAAATGAAATACAAAATAACCGACTTATTAATGAATGGTGGTGAACTAGAAAGAAATGGTATTTACGATCCATATACTTAATTAATTCATCTAAGACGCGATCAATTGATTCCGTTCCAGCTTTGTGAAACAAAAGTTGTTAGTTATGACTTATGACTAATGACCTCATGAACTAATTAACCCCTCTTAGTGTCAAAAACCACATGCGGGCAGCCAATGTATATTAGAGATAATGTTTCAATTAGACTTTGTCAATTTATTAGCATTTTTAACTTTTAGGTAGCAGTTTGATGTTTAGGAAAGTCAAATCATTGAGAGATGTGCCAGTGCTATCAGCGTATATCGAATTCTGATTTTTTTCGATATCAACCTCGATCTGGATATCAACAGCGCAACTGTGCTCGTAAAATCATCGGTAGTTACGCCTATCGATCCGATTGTGTTAGACCCTCTAAAGACCTACATCATGTTGAATTTGGTCATTAATGTCTTCACACAACAATTTAGATAATGGTTGATGACAATGATTCGCATCTAAGTACTTATTTAATATTTTTTTGTTCTGTAATGGAATCTGTAATGTCTGTGTATTACAATGTATTACAAAGAAATCTTTTGGGGACATCTTACCAGAATGTACTATTTCTGTGAACAATAGATCTCGCGTCAGAAAAGTATGTCAAATATTTTCTCAGAAATCAGCACTTCGCTACGCTCAGTCAATAATCAGCATAAAAATTTCGACGTCGGAAGGCAAAAGAGCGTAAGCGACAATTTAGTGAAAATGAATTAATCGTACAGTTTTGATTACAATTTTAGTATAGTTAACTGTATATTTAAACTCACTTTTGATTAAATTGTCGCTTACGCCCTTTTGCATTTCCGACGTCGATATGACTATTCCATTACCAATATTCTGTCATCTAGGTACTCTCCGAGTCACTCTGGTGAAAGATCTTGAAGTTGCTGAAATGGATTTAGGAGTGTTTGGTGACCATACCTTGATAGTCAGGTACTTCCCAACCTTCCTCCTCTCCATATCCTTCTCCTCTCTGATCCCTTCAGCCATGGTCTCGCTGGGTCCGGTTATCAGGGAGCAGTTGAGACAGGTGGAATTCACATAATATATATTAAATGTACTGTACACGTGAAATGCGAGAAAATAAGTAGTAATAACTGTAGAAGTAACGAATTTACAAACTTATGAAACATAATCGTTGCACCACACATAAACGCAGATTTAAAAACTGCAAATAATCCAGAACATAACAATGAGAATTTTTTTGAAATGTAATAAATATAAATCTGTAGCGGCATGCTACGAGAAGTCCGAGACTATCAATATACGGAGCGCGCATTACAAGAAGAGCCGTCAACCATGGTACGAATTGTTCCCAGTGTTGCCAAGTTAGCATATTATATGCTAAATTTGGCATAATTACTCCATGTTTAGCATAACTATTATGCTTTTAGCATATAGCATATTTATTTGGCTTATTTTTACAGAAATATGAAAATAATAAAAACCAATTTTTTAACTACCAAAAATGATATCGATTGAAAAACTGGTGTCTCAATGGAGAAACATAGTTCACATTAAATGGGAATCCTTGACTTCCACTGTAGAGTTTTGGAACGAAGTCATGCAATATAAAGATGCAGCTAATAATAACCCCTTCGGTGATTTATGTCAGTTTGCAATGTCTATTTTGCAAATGCGAACATTGAACGTGTATTTAGCCAAATGAGTCTGGTCAAAACAAAACTCCGAAATCCTTTGGCGGTGAGAACCCTGAATGCCATTTTGTACGTGAGATTTGGCCTAAAGAGAGCAGGAAAGTCCTGTTATTCTTACACTGTTCCTGACGAAGTACTACGCTGCATTGGGACCAAAGAAAGTTACGACTCCGTCTCTCAGCCTTCCACATCAGCTGCTGTTAATGAAGAAGAAGAAGATGAAGATCAAGATATTGATATTTTATTTCACTGATTTTATTTCTAAGTTAAATTTATGTTAGCTTTTTTTTGGCATTTTTTAAAGTAATTTAGCATTTTTCTGGCATATTTTTCCCATCACTCTATTTCTCAACAAATACTAAGTTAAATTTATGTTGTCTTTTTTTGGCATTTTTTAAAGGAATTTAGCATATTTCTGGCATATTTTTCCCATCACTCTAGCATATTTTGAAGTAGTTGAGTTGGCAACACTGATTGTTCCTACTTCGAGAATGTCCGCTATCCAACTATGCATGGTTTGATGGGATACGATCTTTACTTGCCCGGTGCCAGACCTATCAAAGGCTTTGGAGATATTGAACCCGATGATTTCTCCAAAATGTTTCAAGTACCGCCTCGTAACCGAGCAGATCGCCACACGATTTGCTCTATTAGGATATTGTCATTGTCGAGCTATGTGAGCAACTTGTTACTAACCACCCTTTCTAATACCTTTGAGAGTATGGAAGTGATGGCTATGGGGCGTTAATTGGTGCTGACCGTTTCAGCATAGCGATGGCCCAACGACGGCTTCGTGCCTACTCCAAAGGATTTGACGGAGAAGAGAATGTAGCAATCCATCGCAGATGTGATTAGCTCTCCTACCTCGCGTGCATAGATTGATGGTTCTTCTGAGCTAAAGCAAACCACACTCCAGGGAAAGGCGCTGAAGAATGATCGCGTCCCGTCCCATTTCGCTGCCTTGCACAGCCATACCTTCCTTTTTACGTGTTTTTTTTTACTGAAGATTGAACTTTCCTCCCCGGGGACTGGAGTCGACAGCGCTTACAAATGAGCCTAATCTCGTTTGGGTAGGACCGACTTTTATCTCCTATATTAACTGCTGTAATGACATCAAATGTCAGGGAAATGCGTATATCCGCGTGCGTACGTGATTGCGGTCAAAAGTTGTTGGAATGCATTGTCATCGACAACGAACCTACAGACTTCAGTCCGATCGGATATCAGGAAGTGGGTTATGCTGTCACCGATGAGTTTGCACCGCTTAGTTGGTAGAGTAAAAAAATTGACTAAAAGACTGCACCACATGGCCTGGACAGGCCATGGCATATGGTATCAAGATCTGGTTGGTCTGCTATTTGGATACCAAATACCCGCTCAGAGGTCAAATTTACACCGGAAAACTTCCAGATGCTGATTATTAAGTAAATCAAGGTGCACGAGTGATTTCGGATATAGTTGACAAGGTATCGCTATACCAGCCGAATAGTGAGCTGCGTTAACTTTTTTAAGTCACTCGACTTGGCCAGAATTCTGATGGAAAAAACGACTAAGTACTATACGCGCGAACAGGGTATTTGTCCCGTTATATCAGGGTTTTATTTTGAATAGCCCGCTATTTCGGTAGATGTTACTTTTGAAGCTGTTATTTTTTAACATTTGACAAGTAGAAACTACGCCATTAATAAAAATGGAACTATACACGCTTCAACAACGCATTAAAATTATTAAAATGCAATATTATTAATTATTAGAATTCCATAAAAAAATCATCTTGAGTGAAGAGGCCCATTTCCACCTCGGTGGCTTCGTCAACAAGCAAAATTGTAGCATATGGGGCTCGGAAAACTCAAGAGTTATTGTTGACAAGCCTCTCTATCCTCAACGTGTGACTGTTTGGTGCGGTTTATGGTCCAGCGGAGTCATTGGACCTTACTTTTTAGAAAATGAGGCTGGAGCAACAGTTACGGTGAATGGATTGCGCTATCGAGAGATGATTAATGATTTTGATATGGCCGGAATTGGATGATATTGATCTGGACAACGTTTACTTTCAACAAGACGGCGCTACGTGCTACACAAGCAACGAAATCATTGATCTTCTACGACTGAATATCAAAATAACAACTCTTATTGGAAAATCCTTTATACATGGTGTCCGGAAACTCGTAGTACAAGCCGGAAACTGGAGAATGTTTACCACACGGGGAACCCAAATAAACATAAAGTTTTTTGATTTGAGCATTTTTATAAAAAAAAAAAAAACAAAAATTTATATTTTTCGGCTATTTCAGGGTTCAAATTTTTTCGTCATTATTTGTTTTACTTTTAAATAGTTTTAATTAGTTGGGTACTTTGATCTTCAGTAATAATTTATAAGAATTTGATAAAAAAAAAATCAACTTCTGACTCGATTTACTCGAAAACGAAAGGTCAAATCAAAAAAAAATATACTACAAAATCGACTCCAAATGTGATGTAGATTCACCAGTTTCCCGCTTGTACTACGAGTTTCCGGACACCATGTATATACAACATATGTACAACATATTGACACTTTCATGTACAATATTTGCACACCTGCCTTTATCTTAAACTATTGTGATAGCCCACACCTCGTACACGGCCTGGGCAGGTCACATTTATAAAAAACATCACTAGTACCTACATGAACACTACACAAGGTAATATAATAAACTATCCACACATTCCGCAAAGACTGAAGGTGGTAAAAGAAACATAGGCCTCGATGGTGTACATTTATTTATTTATTTATTTATTTATTGGACAATTTGTATAGCGCCGCTTTTGTGAGATATCACCTCAGGGGGGCTTTACAGTTGATGCAGGTATTACAAAAATAAACTGAATTTAAGTTAAGTAAAATGAAGTACAGAAACATGTGACACGAAGATAGAAGATGGAGACTCTGCAGCAAGAATCCCAGGTGGTGAGGAAACTGGTCCAGCTGCTGCAGCGAGAGAGTCAACCGCGTCCACCAACAGTGCCAGCACGAGGTTCGTCATCCGTCCAGGTATGTGTCTGCTGCTATCAAAGCGCTGACACAATATCCTCTCATAGATACCAGACCTTGGCAGCACCGCTGTGACGTTCGACGAAGATAGAAAATGGAGACTCTGCAGCAAGAATCTTTGGTGGTGAAGAAACTGGACCAGCTGCTACAGCGAGAGAGTCCACCGCATCCACCAACAGTGCCAGCACGAGGTTCGTCATCCGTCCAGGTGTGTGTCTGCTGCTAATAAAGCGCTGACACCTCAGATAGATAAGAGACCCTGGCAGCACTGCTGTGACGTTCGGCGAGTCCATAATTCATCTCCATGTAATCCTGTTCCTGGTGATTGTTGAAGTGGTGCATTCTGCCCGCAATAAAAAGCGACAGGATAATAAATTACCCTGGGCTTAGCAAAACACTTGCCTTCAGAGTTTCTGAGAATTCGGTTGAAAACATCTGGTGTGCATTTACCGATCGACGTTCGTTTCGAATATCGAATATTTTTTAGCAAAATTTCAGAATATTCACTTTTAAAAAACACTGCACTCAAATCACATATTATAAAATTCTAATAACTGGTTGTTAAGTTTATTTTTATTAAAGTTAAAATGTTATTTGATTGATTTTAAAAATAAGGGAAAGGATAATTTAAGGGATTTTGCCTCATTTCCCTTGAAAATACAAAAAAAACACAAAGCGGTTTTAGGACGCGTTGGGACGCGTCCTGCTGCCACGAAGGGCGCTATACATATATACAATCTACTTCCCAATAGCTGAATTTATTTAAAAAAATTCTGCGTTACCTCAATCACAGAGTGAGCGCGCCTAATCGGGGATACACAAATATGCTCTCGAAATATAAAGTCTCCACTCTTACTAACCGGCGAACTTACCTTGACCTAATGACCTTGCACAAAATCTGTAACAACTTTATCGACTGCCCTGGCTTACTCAATCTAAAAAACTTTAAAATACCATCCAGAACGACTAGGCTTAACGACTTGTTCCATATTAACCGGACGCGCACGAATGCTGGTGTTAGGGATCCAATCAGAAGAATGTGGGAATTGAATGATAAAAACCAAAACCTGAAGGACTCCGAAATATATTTTTTGATACATATGGTACTTTTGGTAGGAAATTGAAGTCTGTTTTCCTATTTAAAAAAAAAAAAGAAAATTTGTGTATACTTCATACATATAAAATAAAAACGGTTTGCTTTTAAGATCAGCGGGCAAAATAAAAATGTATTGTTTAAGTTATGTAGTACACAATAATGTTGTTTTTTAAAAAAATTGTTTTAATGTGCACTTTTAAGTTAAGAAACTAAAATGTTATTTTTTTTAAACAGTTTGAAAATAGCCTTGAAAGTCGAAACAGCTGTAACAATAACAAAATCCAAAAAATACTTGCAGAACTTTATAATTATATTATTAAATTTGATTTTAATGAAATTTAAAAAAAAAATTAAATGGAGTTCTACGAATTAAACACAAAAACAATAAATAAAATGTGATATTTCTTTTAAATTTTAAAATAAATAAAAAAATAAATTTAAGCATAAAGGGGTAAATAAATAATTAATTTAACCTTTCCATGTCGGAGCAAGTAAGTCAAGAACACGGTGTAGGTACACAACGGTTATTTGGTTACCAACCTGTTAAAAAGTAATATGCTATACAATGAGTATAAAAAACTAACAATGAATAATAATGTCATGACATGACTTTTCCATCCCGATGAATTATTTACGAACCGTCTAAGCGTTTAAAAAGGCTGGTATAAGCATTTCCACGCCAAACAGGGTTGTTATTTCACTGTGAAAACCCTGTCGAGATGACGTCAGAAGTAACAACAGTTTCTAAGGTACATAAAAAAATTTGATATATTGATTTTGGTATATGATTGTGGCAATGCCTTGTGTGGGTTCATAAAGTTGCTAAATAGGGAATTCTCTTCACACCAAAAAATCACTTATTATTAATTATTCACATGTAGAAACACTTCAGACACAAGAATACATAGTTTTTATAATTTTCAAAAATCATTTATTAAAGTTATAATGACTTTAAAAACAGGCGCGAACGAAATATTTGAATGCAGCTAAAAACGCCCGGTGATTGATCAAGCGTTCAAGGGCGAACGATGACGTCACTGTTGACCGGCCCGAGTAGATCCTGCAAACCGATGGCGGCGGCAGCGGCAAAGGTGTGACGTAGCACTTGTGACGTAGCGGTCAAAATGGCGCATGACCGTTTTCAGAGCCGAAATAGCACGCAATTTTTAAAACAACTACAAAAAATTGAAAATGCATTTAAAAAAAAAGAAAAAAAAGAGGCACATAATAAAATAATTATCTTTATTGAAAAAAATTATTTACAAAATGCACGAGAATTACCTATTGAAAAGTATTGTAATTGTAAGACGACAATAGCTGGGCATTTTCGCCAAAAATTACAAAATCAAAAAATTAAAAAATGATTTCTATTATTCTGACTCTTGACATGGCCCGACTCGAGTATCTTATTCACTTGATCGTGCCATGTCTTCCTCGGGCGTCCCCGACTTCTGCTACCATTCGCATTTGCATTATAAATCCTCCTTACACTCCTTTCTTCGCTCATTCGCTCTACATGCCCAAACCATCTAATACTTTTATTGGCAGTAGGCAACCTTTCAGTAGGCTTTTTTAAGATATAAAATTCCGTAATACATTATTTTGATGTATCTCATAAGATTTAGCCAGCGTTAGCAATGTAGTGCCCTAATACATAATTTTTCGACTTGATTATAAAACATCCACTTTTCTTTACTTTTTAAAAATATAATGTGCGTGCATCATATATGTAAGCCTTCCGGAAGAAATTCTCAAAATGATAGTGAAAACCCCCATAAAAATCTGTTACATAGCTTAGAAGAACTAAGCGCACAAACAGACAGACGCGGAAAGCGACTTTATTTGATGCTATTAGATTCCTGAAATTAAAAAATGTTTAATTTGTATGGGTATCCTTATTACACTTACAAATTTAGAAGCGATTCTTGCTGTTTTAATTACACCTTTCCTGCTAACATTCTTCCCCATGGTTCCTCTTATTATCCTTCCAGATTTATTTATTGGATATCCGTTTTCCCCTTTGTTTAGGGCTTTAATAGCCAGAGATGACAGTGAGGTTGGATAACATAGGTTCTTATATGCGCAGGAAAAAAAATACACATATATTAATCACATCAGTGTTTAAAAAAATGTCCAGTACTTACCTAATTCTAATGATTTTTTATCACACTATTTCATAAAAAAACTGCTTTTTGGCCTGACATACTATATATAGGTACATATATTTGTCTTCTTCTTCCTGGGAGGTATTCAATTATTGTTTCTTACATGGTGTATTCATTAAACTATAGTTTCACATAAGAGTTTTTCATTCACTTTTGAGTGAGATGTTTCCTCAATATACAGAAACGATATTTCCCGATATTTAATAATTCCCGTTGGCCGGGAGACCTGACGGTCTTCGGCCCCTTATGAACCGGCATTATTTGTAGTCGGAGGCCCATTCATCTCTTACAAACGATTTAATAATAACTTCTATAACAGGTGATCGAGACTGAAGAACCACCAGATATCCCCAAAGAAGACGATGACAAGAATAAAGAAGTGGAGGTTTTATTTGATGACGCCTTTCATGCCATCGATAAGGTCATTGCAATCGGTGGCCTGGGCGGCTTGTATAAAAGAGATACGATTGTGAAAGCATCCCAAAAGTAAGACACTTTTTCAAACACGTTTTTTGATACATTGCATTTTATTTCATATCATTCAAGTTATTTGCTAAAAAACCTTCGGGTGTGTTGAGGTTTTGTCATCAATTCACCTTACATGACCTGTCAGATTCATGACTGGTGTAGAAATATTTCCAGTTGACAATAATTTTCAAATAGATTTGCTGTGTGCCATAATTTAATGTAAAAAATAGTGTTTTTGAAAGCAGCTGAAAAACTTAAATATAAAGATCTTTTTTTGAAATATTTAAAACATAAAAATTTTTATTTAAAAAATTGATGATTTTTGTCGCTTACCGTTTGAAAAAAATCTTATTTCACAAACTTATTATTAAGATTATTTTGTCACTTTTTTTCGTTTCACATAAAAAATAATAACTAAAAAATTCACAAACACATCCGTAAAACTTTATGGTTGAAAACTTTTTTGGAATATTATGACAATTATTTGGAAGTGCCTATATTCAAAGTTTTAATACAAACGCAAACCTGATTAAATCTTCTATCTCACCTTTTATGAGTCCGTCTTAGTTTGTTCCGTAACGAGCGCAAACTAAGACTACTGCTATCGATGTGCACTGAAAAGCAAAAAAATGCCGGAGGGGAATATATTATATTTTCTTTTTTCCGGATGCGAGTTATTGAGACTGTTGTCCATATAACGGTCCTTCACACCAGCAACCAAATTCTAGCAAAAATTGTAACAGAACCGAAATTAATCGGAAATCTTTGCTATAATTGGTTTTCTTTGCTGTTTTCCTCCTTCATATAATCCGAACCTCTTCAGAACCTGCGTTAGCCCGCCTCACAACCGGGTGGTGACACTGGCGACATAGCTCCCCTGCCTTTACGTTTTAAACTAAGATTTTCAAAAGCATATTAGACTCCATACAAGAACTTGGTCATCAGTGTTGTGGGTCTAACGTAACCATGCATGTTTAAAGATTTTTTTTTACATTTCAGATTGCTGTACCTCATCGGCCTCATAAATATAAACATATCAATGAGTGGACAGTTTCTAGTATTAGTTTTCTTCATCCTCACCAGGAAATATACAGTCCGCACGACCTGTGAAATGCTTCCTTGCTTCTTTACAGCCGTTTTCTCCGTGGCCAAGTCGATTTTGCTCATCGTCAAGCGCGAGAAGATATGCACTGTGATCCTGGACCTCGCAGAGTTGTGGCCAAACACCAAAATCGACTCCATCAATAAAATCGTCCGAGATAATATGATCCCCGCAAAGACCTTTTGCAAAATCTACATGTATGCAACCATAAACGTGGCAATCGTGTACAGTTTCATACCAGTTGTGATGTTTCTTTACAACGAACTGTTTTCGCATGATAAGCAATTCCATAAGTGGAAAGAAGTTATTTCCCAGCCGTATGAAATTTGGTATCCATTTGATTACCGATCAGCTGCCTGGAAATATATTCTAATATTCATATCACAATTCCATGCTGGTAAGTGGTTTTCACTATTTTAGATTCATACAAACGTCCGACAGGCAAAACTTTTCACTTTACAACAACAACAATAACATTCACCATAATTCCACAAAGTGTTTAACCACAAGGCTATGAGTATAATGATAAGATATTTCCAGAGATGTGCTTTATTTCAAATAAATCCATTTCAAATGGAAATGCAAAATGCAAAATGGGTATTTTCCATTTTGCATTTTAAATGCTTTTCTAAAAAGCATTTTGCATTTTGCATTTTAAATGCTTTTCTCAATGCATTTTCCATTTTAAATGCTTTTTTGCAACATTCTTCCTACTATCTCCACTCATCTTTTTTTCATAAGCCCCAAATATCAGTCGGTCCTCAACCTCGCTATGAGAGATAATTTACATGTTTCAAATTGCTCCCTGGTAGAAGCCCTGGCAATCGAGTGATACCATTACAAAAATACTGATTCAAATACTGAACATGGGGCCATGACGCTGTAATATTAAATGTTAGATAGCAGTTTCTATGTTTTTACGTTGGCAACATTTGTCCCGCGCAAATTTTTTGTGGTTCATAATCTGTAGTCGTTGCATTTTTTGATTTACCATCATGTAATATGTTTGTTCTACATTGATGTCCATTATTAAATGACAAAACTGTTTAATAATTCTATAATTATTTTAACTGTTTGACCTGAGAAACCATTTTGCATTTTCAATGCATTTTGAAAATAGGTATTTTGCATTTTGCATTTTAAATGCTTTTCTAAAAACCATTTTGCATTTTGCATTTTCAAATGGAAAAGTTTTGACCCATTTCCATTTTGCATTTCAAATGGTTTTGGGTACCCATTTTGCACATCTCTGGATATTTCTAATTCTTACATCACATCAAGAATACTTACAACCTTCGTCTTCGGAGGGGTGATGTGTAGTTTACGAACCCGTACTGAAATAATAAAAGAAAATAAAACATTTCATGTATATTAACGGAATGGCAAAGATAGTTTTAAGTAAGTTTTGGCGTTGATGGGTCTTGTGGACAAAGCATAAATATATTGATAATTAAATATACGATGATTTGTGGATAAAATGGCCATTGCCAATATTCCTCTTGCGGTCTTTCTATAAAAATACACAATTGAATATTGCCATCGCAGATAGTTAGCCATTGTATGCCATGCGGGGCCTCACAATAAAAGATAAGTTCTAACTAACTAAGTATGTTGTTAACTTTTCTAGGGATATTCGTGACAGTTATGCTTGGGGGGGTTGATTGCTTATTCTGTTTGCTAATGGCTCACGTGACCATGCACTTTCTACTGCTCCAGAGGCGGATCCGAAACCTGAACATGGCTCACGACAATGTCACATTGGAAGAAGCACAAAAAGACGTCCAAAAGGAGCTCATGGAAATTGTAGAATATCACAATCAGCTATATATGTAAGATTGAATTTAGAGTTATACCTTCGACAAGAATCTCTTTCGTCATCGACTTCGAAGCTTTGGCCCTTAGATAGTCCTAGCCGCCTCTACTCCTAGAACTCTACTCAATTAATGCCTTACTCTGGTGCGATGACAGGATGCGGCATTTGCCTTAACACCGTACAACTAGTCCTGGGTCGATCGTGAACTATCCAATAACTAGATCACAAACCACCAACGAGCAATCGGGACTCTTTTCCAAAATGATTCGATCGTCATCACCCTTGTCCCATAAGCATGTTCGTAAATACCTGACGCGATATCTCATCAGCGCTTTCTCTTGACGATACAACAGCTATTTATCTCTCTCTTTATCAGTTTTGTTTTAAAGTTCAAGGGTTATTATTAGCATTATTTGATTTAAGTAACTTACCAGAAAACTACGAATATAAACCATTATGTAAAAATGATCCTCACCTAACCTAATAATTCATTATTCTCCTAAAGCATCTGAAAAATTCAATTTGTTATTACGCATTTGTTAGCGTCTGACGCGTCTGGTATTTACTAAGCTATTTCGTACATTTACCTATCGTCCGAGCGCTCCCCAGTAGCCCCAGAGACAGGTCTTACGTACGTCATCTACGATCGTCCACTTCCTTCTCACACATCTTGTATGAAAACTAAAAGACAGGAAATACTAGAACGATGACGTCACGTACGACCTCTTTCTGGGACTATATCAATGTGACCAGCCAATCTGGCAGCAACAGTAAGATATCGTACGTAGTTGTTTTCTCAATTTAAGAAATCTAATTATTAAATCATTTATATTTCAGGATATCAAGCAAAATTGAGGACATATTCGGATTAATCCTATTTGTCAATCTGGCCATGAGTTCTTTGATAATTTGCTTGGCATTATTTTGTCTTACGGTAGGTTATCTTTTTTTTAAGCACCGTAACAAAATGTATTGTGTCACATTATTATTTAACATGAAGTAGCCAGTAGAAATTATTCCACGAGGAACGGACCTATAATTGTCTCACCTGAGGTATGGTCCTTGCCCGATACGCCAAAAGTCAAGCAAACCATGAGCAGACTGTACGAAATACTATTTTAAATATTATATTTACTTCAAAATATGCTGAACACAACAAAAGTTTGAATAATTTAAATTTTTCATTGCAGATTGCTACAAAAGATCTCATTGTCAAGTATGTTGTTTTCCTTGCGTCTCCCTTGCTTGAAATAAGTCTCAAGTGCTTCTATGGAAACAGGCTGATTGAAGAGGTTACTAATTAATTGATTATTCGCCAAACGACTATATATTTTTTAATTACCCAAAAATTTGGGATTAAGTGCACCTTGCGCTCGTATAATATAATAACAATGGATTAGCCCTTTCTTATCTAAAAATTACACCATCTACACGGAGAAAAATGAGCCGATTTCCTGTTAAAATATTAGTCATTCAGAATATATGAAGAACACGCAGGGCCGGCCCTACGCGGGCGCTATTGTAGCAGTCGGGTGCCGAATTTCCAAAGGCACCAAGGCGGCGATAATACCTAACACAAGACAAGAGTCCTAACATATTACCCTTGAGGGTATTTTTTACAAAAACAGAGCTACACAAAAACACAAATAATTAATAATATTATTGATTACAGTAATCAGCTACATAAGCGTCTGCTGATTTTGACCGGCCGTACGAACACGTGTTATTTCCTAATAAATGTCTTGACGGAATGCGACAATTTCAGTATCTCAACTCAATTGCAACATTTTTATGAACACGTTCTCATAAATCATTCGCTTTTCACTGATACTTTCTTAAGAACTCTGTCAATCCATTCGTCAAAAGGCTTCAATCTCGTTTTTAACAGGAAAACGAATGATTCGACCAGATTATTAATAAATTAGAAGTTTTTCATGTAGGTAGTTTTTCTCCGTGTAAGAGTGAGGTCATCATACAACATAGAATTCCGATGCCCAGATATAAAATTCTCTAAAATATTTTATTTCTTATTTTTGAAGCTTCATTCAGATGTGTGAATATTTTTCATACATATTGTAGGAAAAATACACAAAACACTAAATAAGGAAAATAAAAAATATAGTTAAGTAACTAGTTCGTAAGTGCCAAGACTCGTGGCTTGTTTAAAGGATTTCGGTGAGTTATTATAATGTTTTTGTTCCCTTCATAATGTGTGCACGTAAATTTAGATTTGGGAAACATGATATCTCTTAAATCTCAACTTCTCGTAATTGTAAACATTTTCATAGTACATGATATTAGTTTGCGGATAATTAGGGAGCATGTTGTTTTTAAGCTTTTACATTATTGTCAACATATTGTATTATATTAAATGTTGCTTAGTTGTCCTCGTATTTAAAATTTGTACCATACTTTCAACTCTTAAAATAACAATATAAAACAGAGGGCAAAGTTGTTGCTCAAATCCCATATTTTAATTTGTTCATTTAAGCCTGAAACGCATCGCGGCACAATATATAGAGATACACTTATTATTAAACTTGTTGTGCAAGCTTCTAGAAATGTACTCGAAACTAGCGAAGGTCTTTCATTTTGTGGTAAAAGTGTTGTCGTAATTTGTTGTTTGTTAGAAAGAGTTTGTTTTAAGTTTTGATATCTAGGGATGTGTCCGGGAGTGACAAACATATGCATATATTCCTCCCACTGCGGCGCAAGGCGATGGGCCGAGAGACAAGTTGGAGAGGTCAAAGGGTCTTCCCAAACCAGCCTCTCCCGATCTGGCACGCCAAGAAGCTGGTGGGCAGGTGCATCCTTACCACACCCCACCCGATAAACCCTGGTCCTTGGAGGTGTTATCTAATAAATGGTTCCCGGGGCGGCGGTACCCAAGCCCACCTCCCAAATAATAACGCAAAACGACAAACGTTCTGTGCGCAAACGGTCAATATTTCGCATAATTTATACCGAAACCGGACTAAAGGTAAGCACACACTGGGCCCGTGTACGCAACGTGTGCATTACTACCAAGGCCATGGCAACTGGCACAGTTGTTCTGCGCACGCAACGCTGATTTGAATCATGGTATTGCAATATTCAATGGATTTTACATTATTTAGATCAGTATCGGTCGATCAACGGTAGGTCTGACGCTATTTCCACACTTTTTTTTATTTTTTTTTATTGTGTTTATTTCTTGCTAGAGCAATCCCGATGAGTAACAGAACTCATTTTAGGACAGCAGGAACTTACAATTCATATGTAGGAGGTAGTAGGAACAATTTTACAACGGTATTTTGATATCAAATATAAGTTTCACATTCAATACAGCATAAAAATTAAAAATTAAAATAATGACACATTAAGTAGAACAAACAACAATAGAAAACAAGTACAGAAAGAAAAAAAAAACATGGATAAGATACAACAAGAAATGACAACACAGTTACATATTTTCATTTTTAAATGTAGTTAAAAAATATTCTTTTAAAGCATTGCTTTGCAATTTTTTATTATGGTGGATGTGTTTGTACATATCTGGAAGCGAATTATATAGTGTATAGGCAATATAGTTCAGTGATTTTAACCCATATTTTGTAGTGTGTGTTTGAGGAATGCGGATTTTATTGTTATTTCGAGTATTGTGGTTGTGGATGTCTTGATTGTAAAGTGGCTTGATGTTGGTGTGAGTTGATTTTTGGGTAATTTGTAGGATGGTGCTTGTGATTTCATATTTAGGAAGGATTGTAATTGGAAGGATACCAGAAACTGAATAGATGTCCCTAACATGAGTGTCCCATGGAAGTTCAAACACATTTCTGAGAGCTCGGTTTTGAACCACCTGCAGGTCAGCTATCAATTTCTTTGAGGCAAAACCCCAGATAAAGCAGAGATAGGAAAGGTGTGAATGTACCATGGCATAGTATACTGAAGTTAGTAAAGGAATGGGTAGTAATCCTTGAAGCCTATATAGTACACCAGTTATAGGGGTAATTTTCTCTTTTATATGATTTATATGGAGATCCCACGAGAGTTGGGAATCTACGATCAGACCCAAATATTTTGTGTTCATTTTCTTTTCGAGGCAGTTGTCTCCAATTTTAATATCGAGGCTGAAATTTTTCTTGTTACCGAAAAGTATATAATGGGTTTTTTTTACGTTAAGAGTTAGTTTGTTTATTCTCAACCAGTTTGTGAGATGGCAAATATCAGCATTCATCTCCGTTTCAAGCTCCGCTAGGTTGAGTTTATTGTAAAAAATTACCGTATCGTCAGCATAAAGTTGTATAGTTCCTTTAATACCCCACTTTGTTATGTCATTCACGTAGATTAGGAATAGCAACGGTCCAATAATTGATCCCTGTGGTACTCCGCATGTTATTTTACCTAATTCACTCATTTCTCCTCCAAATTCTACTGCCGAAAAGCGATTTGATAAATAAGATCGGCAAAGCTCCAGAGGTGTACCAACAATACCCAAATGCTTCAGTTTTTCGATCAATACTTGATCCACCGTGTCAAACGCCTTCTTTAGATCAATAAATATTGCCGCCGTAAAATCACCGTCATCTATATGTTTCTGCAGATTTGATATAAAATCGAAGGCTGCACATTTAGTGTTAGAT
The DNA here is from genome assembly GCF_061612785.1 of Hesperophylax consimilis. NCBI lineage: Eukaryota > Metazoa > Arthropoda > Insecta > Trichoptera > Limnephilidae > Hesperophylax > Hesperophylax consimilis. The sequence goes on from NC_142859.1 coordinate 24,978,633, forward strand.
CGTCGTCTGAAACCATATTGTTTTGACGTGAGAATTTTGTTGTGTTCGAGATATTTCAATAGTCTTTCTTTAATGACACATTCAAAAATTTTAGAGATAGCTGGAAGTATAGAGATTGGACGATAATTTTGGACATTTTTTTTACATTCATCTTTATATACAGGAATAATTTTTGCAATTTTTAGTTTATCTGGAAATATACCCTTTGATAGAGAGAGATTTATTAAGTAAACGAGGTCATCCACCAGTTCACCCTTGCAGTTTTTGAGAAGGAGAGAGGTTACACCATCGGAACCAGCTGCTGCTTTAGACTTAAGGTTAGATATGATCCGTAAGATTTCCTTTTTATTTGTCCTGATCATGTTAAAAGATTGTTTTGCTTGAGGTTGCGTGTAGATCGTATTTACATCAGTTTTTGAGGTTTTTATGACTGATGCTAAACTTTCCCCAACTGAGAGAAAAAATGTGTTAAATGCAGTTGCAATCTCTTTTGGTCCCTTTACTTCTTTGTCATTTATGACTAGAGATTTACAAGCTATTGTCGGGTTTCGCGAGCTATTTGATAGAATGGAATTGATTGTTTTCCATGTTCGTTGTGGCTTATTAATGTTTTCATTAATCAATTTCGTATAATATTTAGATTTAATGTATCTTCTATAGTTGGTGACAGTATTACGAGCTTTATTTTTTTCTATTGTCAAAGGAATACTTTCTTGATTTTGTTTCCAAAGTTTAAATATACTATTTCGTTTTTTAATAAGTGTATCAAGTTCAGCATCAAACCATGGAGCATTGTTCAGTCTTTTGTCGCCTGTATTTGTTTTTACTTTTGTTTTGCTTGAATTTATAGCATTCTGGAGATAGTCAGCGAAATTATTATAATTTTTGTTTACATCATCAGACGATTGATCAAATTTGCAAGTTTTAAGTGAAGTATTTAATTTTTGATAATTTATTTTGTAAGCATTTGTGAGGTTTATTGCGGATCTGTTATTGGGAAGGTTTTTCAAGGAATTTTCATAATCCAATATAAGTATATTGTGGTCACTAAGGGGATCATCAATGTTTGAAATTGTGCCGGAAACATTTGTCCTATTTGTAATGATGTGATCTATCAACGAGCTGGTGTTATTAGTTACCCTTGTGGGAAACATTGTGTTACATAGATAAAAGTTATATGATTTCAAGGTGTGAATATATCTTCGTGTAGTATCAGTGTCTTTTGAGATATCGATATTGAAATCTCCAAAAAGTAATGTGTCTTGTTTGTTATTGTTTAATATTATTTCGAAAGATTCAAAGAAATCTGTTATATTTGAGTTCGGCCTACGGTAAAAAACATACAAATTTAGAGGTTTAATACTTTTTGACGTGACTGTAATTCCTAGAAAGGTATTTTCGCTGCAGCATTTTTCGATCTTCTTACTGTTGAGTGTATTATGCATGTAGATGGCGACTCCTCCTCCTCGGTCCATCTCGCGGGAAGCAAAGATTCCAGAATAGTCAGCAATATTGAAAAAAGTTTCCTCTCCTTTACGCAGCCAGGTTTCCGTAATCACGAGAATATGTACTGTTTGTGTAATGTTTTTGAGGGTTTCTTCGATTTCGTCTATTTTGTTTCTGATGCTTCTAGCGTTCATGTACATAATACGCATACAGGAATTTATAGTAGTGTATTCTTGTATACTGAAACATTTTTTTTCCTTTATGTTGCCTTTAACAGTGGCCCACGTAGTCTACCCTTTCTCTGAAGCGCTCATCCATTAGCTTCCAGAGTGGGCACTCTGGATTTGTTGCCCGGTGGTTTCTCGTACCTCCACTGCAATTTGAACATGTTGGTTCTTTCGCCTTGTTGGGACATATGTCATATTTATGACATTCGCCACAGTGAAAACAAGTTAGCTTCTCTGTACAGAAGCGTTGGGTGTGACCAAAACCTAGGCACTGATAGCATTGCATCAGCGGTGATTGGTCTTCGACCACAAGCCGTTGGTATCCGACGTTTATTCGTCCAGCGTTTACCAAGGATTTCCAGTTTGTAGGGGACGCTTCTAGGACAACGTTACACAGAAGTTTGTTTCTATGGTTTTTTTTATATTTGATTCTTAGATTTTGTGTGAAATCTATTTCACACCCTTTATTTTGATTTTGAAGTGACTTGAGTAAGTCTTCGTCGGAGGCACCTTTTATCAGTCCTTTTATTATAATAAGCGGATCGAGTTGCTTTCCGTCCGTCACTGTTATCTGTCCATGGAGTCCTTTGCTCAACTCCGCTTTGAAATCATTTTTATCTTGTAGTGAGGCCATCTTAAAAATTAGTTTGTCGTTATTTGTTTTTCGCATACCCGATACACCAATTCCAAGGGATCGAACATCGATGTGCTTCTTAATTAGCTGGTCCAAGTCATCAGAATTTTTTCCCGGGTCATCTGAGCTAATTACTACAGCGTGACTCTGTTGCGTAGTTCTCGGCCTGGCTGTGACATTCGCGTACGTAATATTGTTTTTCAGTTTAGCCTTAATTTCGTTAATGTTAGTGGAGAGCGATTTGATGGATTCGAAAACCATTTCCAATGGTTTCGGTGAAGAAGTACATACTTGCACCGTAGCCTCCAGGTGATCCATAATGCCACTGACATAGTTCATGAGGGATGTCCGCTTTTCTTTGCTTAAAATATTGATGGTTAGCAAATTCTTTATTTTTTCTTGGAGAGCCCAAGCCTCATTTAAACGGTCGGTCGCAGACGGCAACAAAACAACTTATTGTGCCTATGGCTATGATTTTCAGAGCGTAGCAGTCCGAGAAGCGGCCTACGATTGCAGCTGGGTAGACAATCCCTCTCTGCGCAGCGCCGTGATAATGCTGCAGATTAGGGCCGATAAACCTGCTGAGATCTCTGCCAAGGGCTTCACCAACGCGTCTTTTGAAACTTTCGCTTCTGTAAGTAACAACTAACTAACAAACTATTCAACCTTTACTTACTTATCATACATTTCACAATTTATTAACAGAAATTAGAGAACTTTGAGTGTCCAACTAGGAACAATTCTCGTTTTAGGACAGTCATGTTGACAACCCTTGTTCGTATTACTAAGTGTAGCTGACATCAAATAAATTTAGAAACAGCGACATTATATGTAGTTTGACTATGAATTTATTTTTTGTTTACCCTTAATTAAGTAGCCAATCATTAACTAATTACATAGAACATTATTCGAATTTTTCGATTTCCTTGAGTCGGGTATGATGTTGAAAAGTTTAGAAAATGCTAAAAAAAACTGTGCTCATGCTTGCAATACAACAAAGTGCAATGTTTTTATTTTCAAATATTATTCTGCCTTTCTTTCAGATTCTTCGAGCCTCCTGGTCGTACTTTACTTTGCTGCACAATGTTTACGGCGACAGTAATATCGAATAGGGCATTTATTAATTGTAAATTTAAAAAAGAATTACATATCTATATTTTACACGTTAGGTTAACGCTTGCAATTTGTAAAAATAAAAATAATTTGGATTCGTTAAAACTTGCACAGCAAATATTCATTAACGGATCTACAAACATAAAATTTTAAATAGACTATTGGATAAAACCTTTATATATTTTCTTTATTTATGTTGGCGATTATAAATGTGGTTAATAAAAGATTTCTGCAAAAGCAATAAAGTTATTTTTTCAGAGCCCACTTGATAGCATACCAATTTCCTGTCAAAATTTTAGTCATTCAGAATATATGAAGAACACGTAGGGCCACCCCTACGAGGGCGCTATTGGAGCAATCTGTTCCGGGTGCCGAATTGCCAAAGGTACCAAGGCGGCGATAATACCAACACAAGACAAGAGTCCTAACGCATTGCCCTGGAGGGTATCTTTTACAAAAACAGAGCTACACAAAAACACAAATCTATTTTTTTTTTCAGAGCCCACTTGGCCATATTATTACGAAAGCCTTATATTCGTACGATGATAATAATAATTATCATACGAATATAGAAAGTAACAAAAATCTTTTCAAGAGAAAGAAAAGCAGAAAACGAATAAAAACCAAAATTATCCAAATATTCAATAAATCGAAGTCACATTTATTTCTTTATTCACGCCTTGAAGGCTTTTACGTGTATACATTGTTATAGGTAAGTTGTTCAGGAGTACAATAATAATTATATACTACATTAATAATTATATACTACATAAAAATAATTTTAAGGTTTTTATTCTCGCGGCTCTATGGACGTTACCCTTGGCTTTACCCATCGATTTATATATTAGGCATGACCAATTACCACTCCCTAGAGACACGTAGAGGTATTGCTTTGCTTAAATATTTTTTCCAACTAATAAACGGTCACTTATCTAATAATGAGATACTGGCTAGGGCGGAGTGAAAAAACTTTTTTTCAAATTTCGTGTTTCCTATATTACCAATGGGTGCCTTGGTAGTACCCCATAAAGTACACAAAATATCATCAAATTCCAACTTCATCTTCAGGTGGCGCACTGACCCTAAAGTTCTACAAAAAATGGTGTTTTTTCAGATTTTGTTAGTAAACAAGCACATCATCTAATCCAGCTTAAACGTCACAAAATGTATTTTAGTTTTAGCCATCTAAATAACTCCTCTTCCCCCCACCCTTTGACACTATTTTGCGTAACAACAGCTGCAGTCCATCAGTAATTAACGGACATTAGCGCGGAGTGCACGTTCGTTGGAACAGCTACGAAAACTTGATTGTGATTTCTTTGTAATATGCCTAAAACAAGAAAAAATTCAATGTGTTCTATGTTTGGTGGCCCAGAAAAATTAAAAGACAATGTGTTGCCAACTTATTCGGATGGAATAAAGTATTATTTGTGGATTAGAAATGACTTGCAGTGGTTATCAAATGGAAAAGATCCTTCTGTGAAAGATATATGTGAAATAATTGCAATTGATCTAATTACGTTGTGGAATAGAGCGTCTATTCCTATTGTAACTGAACATCAAATTGTAACTTAACTAACCCGGTATTATCACAAGTACAAATGCTTAAAAAAATGTCGAGTACCTAAAAAGAAAACTGAATTTTATGAAGATGCAACAAAAAAACTCTTTGATATTGCTGTTTGCAAGTGCATTTGTGTCGATTTTTGTAAATGTTTAGTGAAAATACCCAAGAAGGAGCTAGAATTCCTGCAAGATCAGAGAAGTAGCCGCAAAATGTATATCGGCTCAAAAGATATAGTGGCAACCGAGGCTTTGGAGCGTAGGCAATTACGACTGATGAGGTAAAATAAATTACTTCAAAAACAGACTGTTGAAAAACCTCTGAGCCCCTCACCAGAGACTTCAGAGACCTCGGATGATAGTGTAAGATTATCAGACAGCAATCAAGATCCAGACTTTTATACACTTTTTCCGGCATACACCACGCCATACACATCGAAATCACAAACAAATCAGATGAGGCATCGATTAAAAAATCTTGCCACTGCCTGTGACAGGACTGGTGTCTCCGACAGATCAGCCTCAACCATCGCCAGTGCAGTTCTTCAAGATATTGGTTTTATTTCTAAACAAGATTTCTCAAAAGTAATAGATAGAAGTAAATTAGGACGCGAGCGCCGAAAAGTTCGAGAAGAGTTGCAAAGAAGGCAGATTTCGAGCTTCGGGAGTTCTGACGGTAAAATAAGTGGGTTATATTTTGATGGTCGGAAAGACAAGACCATTGTGCAGGAAAAACATGATAACAAGTACCACAGGAGAACTATTACTGAAGAACGTATTGTTTTGCTCTCCGAGCCAGATTCTCAGTACATTGGCCACGTCGCGCCTCCTTCTGGAACCGCTAATTCTATTAAGGATTCAATTGTAGAATTTTTAAATTTGCAATTCTGAGATTTATCAACCATTGTAGCCATTGGATGCGATGGAACGGCTGTAAACACGGGCTTCAGGAATGGAGCAATCGCATTGATTGAAAAACATTTAAATAGACCATTACACTGGTTTATATGTTTGTTGCATGCCAACGAATTACCACTGCGTCATATTTTTAAAACTTTGGATGGGAGTACTTAAGGTCCCAATAGGGAGTCATTGGCAAGATGTTACAGCACTGTGAAGACCTCCCTGTGGTAAAATTTGATAAAATTACGACAGTCTTACCCGATATCGAAAATTCTAAGCAATGATCAAAAATATCTGTATGAAATTTGTCAAGCTGTAACACAAGGCAGCGTAAAAACTGATTTGGCTAATAAAAAACCAGGAAAGCTGGCACGCTCTCATTGGCTAACCTGTGCAAATAGAATATTGAGAGTAGCAACAAAGTTTCCAACTCATAGTCTGGTTGAGATTGCTACGTTTGTGATAAAAGTGTATGCGCCAATATGGTTCACCATAAAAACAAAACCTTCATGTAAAGATGGTCCAAAACATGTCCTTAGTATGATAAAAAGATGCTCCTATTTAAAATATGAGCTGAAAACAATTGTTTTTCGAATAATCGAGCGGAACTCTTTCTTCGCTCATTCTTAAAATATTTTATTAGCGATGCTACAAGACGAAAGACAGCATATAAAAGAATTAGCAGTAAGAAGAATTCTTAAAACCCGACAACATGCAAAGGAGAAAAAAGTAAGGACATTCTTGACTCCAAAACTAAACTTCAAAGCCAACGATTATTATGATTTGATAAACTGGAAGACGAAAAAATATTCGAGCCACCATTCACAAAAAAATACGGTGACAGTGAATTATTGGAAAAAATTATGAGCGAAGATATAAATATCCGGATTGAAAATTTTCCCTGTCACACACAGGCTGTGGAGAGAGGTGTGAAGCTGGTCACTGAAGCTATCTTGTCTGTTTGCGGAAGTGCAGCACGCGATGGATATATTCGAGAAAGAATAAAATTGAGAAAAGAAATGCCAAAATTCGAAACAAAATTACACTTTTCCTCTGGAATTCAGGGAGCTACCCCATACGCATATGACACGACTGAAGGCTGAAATGATTAAAAAATATATATATTCTTAATGTTCCTTATATTTTAATGCAAATAATAAAGTTAAATATGATAATAATTTTGTTTTAATTTTTTAAAAAATTTCTAGAATCGATCATTTTTTCAAAATTTCAGGTCCTCTGCGCCACCTGAAGATCATATGTCAAAAAAAAATAAAAAATATTTTTCAACAGCTATTTATCTACAGCAACATTAAATGATATAGGGTTTTTGAAATTCGAAGAAAAATTTTTTTCGACCTCTTTCACTCCGGGCTAATACTGGCCCAATTAATTTTTTTTGTACCAGAGTCTCACTCTCGAGGACGTCATCACAATCTTCTATATAGTAGAGCAAGCCGCACTAATTTATTAATGAACTCACCTGTGGGGAGAGCTACGTGCTTTTTGAATGCGGTAGATAAAAAAATTAGATTTATTTTTTGTGTCCTATAGCGCATTTGCGAAATTTTTGGCATTGCATATACACTGCATAAATGGTACAATTATAACGTCTTAGGCTTTATTACCTGTAATTGTTATAAATAAATGTACAAATTATATATAAATAAAATAAATAAATAATATAATAAACTGAGTATAAACGATATAAGCAGGCACAATACAAGTTATCATCGAGCGTTCTGTTGTACAAAAGAATTCGAAAATTGAATATATTAATAAAAGTACACAATAAGTACTTAAGGTACTATGAAAGTACTTACAGAGAAATGTGTATTAACCTTGTTGATATTTATAAAAATAAACAATAACCGTTTGTATATAGTCACCATGTTTTTATTTACCAAACCTTTATTACGCCATTGTGTGTTTTACAAATTAATACAGTGATAAAAGATGCACATGAAAAAGTATGAAAGATATGTGAAAGTTGTACAAACGAGTTAGTCCAGAAGTGGAAGGATAATCGAAAAAAAATAATGAGAAATGTAAATACATATTGCTATGGCGTTGTAAGACTATAAAATCCTGTAACATAAACTAATTGATACCTCACTTAAAAATATGTGTCATGATTCAATGAATTGTTTGACATTTATTTCAATACGATATCCACATAATTTGATATTTCAAATTAATACATGCAAATAATAAACATAATTTGGCGAACTAATATTCAAAATGGCTACCATAAATAAATCACCCACATGGCTACATTGAGATCAATGGATCGCTATTGTTTATCACACAAAAAAACTTTTGATTGACATTTTTGTTATCTCCCTCCAATACTTTAATAATCTTAGGTCGCAGATTATCTATCTCACCGCGGTCATGACCGAAACCCCCTTCAAAATAAATTTCTTATGATACTAAGCATACGTTAGACATGGTATTTTTACCTCTTTAGTCTGTATGGTAAAGAGAAAGAAATAATATACATGGGGGACAATATTTAAAGGGACCTAAAGATGGTATATGCAATGGCTTTTCATTTGGACTCTAGATGACACTGGAACCCGCTATTACTATATGAATCCGCATAAATGTTTTAAGCTAAATTAATTATCGGGTAGTTTGATAAATCCATTTTTTAAATTTAATAATATTGTAGCATATTTTTGAGAGGTCAATGACCAAATGACCTCCATACAAGACCCGCCACTAATTATAACGTAGTTGTTCGAGGAACGAACAAGGGTTGGGATAGCCGTATTTTGAAGGGCTATTCCACACAGATTAAGCATGGATAAAGCCTATGGCTTATGACAGGCGAATTCGATAACACAATTTGTAAGGTTAATTCATAGTCAGCTTACCGGGTGGCGAACGAAATCTGCACCTCGAGAATCATCTGTCAGCACTTGAACGGTGATCGTTGTACGGTAGCACTCGTTATGTTGAATTGGATTGCGATAGTTGCGATAAAATACGTTTAAGGGATTATTCCGATAAATAACCGGCCAGAGTACACAAATTGGTTTTGACAAGACGAACGTTTCGATGCGATTGTACGGCTCACGGCACTCCGTGATTATAGTTGACGTGTGTGAATTCAAACTGTACAGTTCAAACTCTGACCATACTATTCGTCAGCACACGGCCTGTCAAAAGCAAATCGGCGTGACAGAACAGTAGTTAAAGTAAGCTTTTTAACAATTATAAAAATAAACTTGAACAGTTTGTTGTAAAGTACATTTGTAATTAACAAATCCTTTTTACGCCCGATTGATTGTTTAACAGAACATAAAAAAATGATTGCAAAGATAAAATGTGTAAAGAAAAAAAATAGAGATGTGTTACAAATTAATTATAGTTTGGACACTAAGTGGTGGCTGTAAACAACGATTGAACTAAATTTGTTACCTGTCTTTGGATTGGCGAATTACTGAAATAATTATTAGCACACTTTACATACAGAACATCAACACATGAGGTGATTTTGCACAAAAACGGCGCTATAAAAATCATCCAAATATTATTATTTATTATTATACATAGCAGTCAGTCGTGTATCACGCGTAGGTACGCGCAAGTTAATATGAAAAAAATATTGTTAATAATATTCAGTTCCAAGGTGAAAAAATAATTATATCGATTTGTAGACAATTTAATAGGATTTCTTTTGAATCTTCCATTAATTTATTTGAATCTCTTCTCTATTCGGGGATCGATATTCTAATGAGTTTTTTTTTAAATTTATTTATTCCGTTTGAAACTAAATTCAATATTCATAAAAATAATGTGTTAGATTTTGGGCGCGAACGCACAACAGACTAGTACAGTAACCGTGAAAGCATGATAAAAACCAGGGCCGGCCCTATGTGGGCGCAGCTGGAGCAGTCTGACATTACAGTCAGTGTAATATCTAACACTTCGCCCCTGGGATTATTTTTCATAAAAATGGAACTACAAAAAGTAAAGTACAAATCATAGGCGTCACCTAGAGACCTACTCTGTATCTTTCGGGTTAACCAACCAGTAAGTGCGGGGTTTAACCTTTCCTTGCCGGTGCTGTCAACTGAGTGAAAATCGTCTCTAATTAATAAAATATTTCTCTAAATATACTAAACACAGAGTTCAAATTTTAGGTACTCCTCCGCAATACATTTATGTATTGCATTAAGTAATTACAATATATAAATATTTACCAAAGTGTATAACACCGGAGAAAGACGAATGTTTGAATACCGTAAGGGATGGGTTATTATGGGTTTGTGACGTGGCTAAAGCGGCGTCAGGAAAGTTTCGAAAGATACAGAGTAGGCCCCCTAGGCGTCTAATGGTTTTGACAAGGGCAGCCAAAATCTTACTCGCACCAGGAGCCGTTTCACTTAGGGCCGGCCCTGATAAGAACTATGGCAAACACCTCCCGGTAGCCGGTAAAATGTGTCACCTCGATGAAATAACCAGCAGTCTATCAGCACGCTTACTGCAAGCACTTTCGGTTGTCATATTTATAGGTAAAATATATTTTTTAACACTTTCCGTACTATTTGGGAAAATCGGATATGTTTCTGGCAACACCTGAGTTGGCGAAATGTCAAATTTTTTGTATTGGACTAAAAATCAATTTTTTTGACGTTTGATATATAGGCGGTAATTAGCGCAATTTTCACGGTTTTGGGTGCTTTATTCAAGGAGAAAATCAATTAAAATGTTTAACGACAAATGACACGCTCTTTAATCCTGTTAATTGTGTAAATTCATAGTTAATTCGCAATTTCCTTCTTGAAATGCGACGTCGTGCACCGAAGTGATGTCATGTTTTCAAACAAGCGGTGCACTACGTAATACCATGTAACCCACAATTACTTCATACTTTTATACCTTTCCTCTTCGTCCAATCTGTTTAACTCCTGGGTTTATTAATCGCCAAATCCGTTTATAATTTACTCGATTTAAAATGGATGGATCAAGCTCTGGGGACTCGCCTGTAGATTCTAATCACGATATAGCCGAGAATCCTTCGGAGATCGGTCTCCGCAGGAGGAAGATGATAGCAAACGTCGCCAAGGACACCATTGACAGTGGTAAATAACATTACTTATACACCTTTTCAATTGACATTTCAATGATTGACATCATAATATTATTGAATGTGTTAATTGAATTATTTCTTAGATATTTCATTAAACAGTCCTCTTTTGTAAAATTTTTTTGTTCGCATTATGTTTGATGAAATGGTGAAGATCGAGATCTCAGCTCTTTATACAAATATTGCATAACATAATAAATAAGTTTTGGGAAATTGCTTAAAACAGTACCAACTGGTAACAATTGGTAATAAGCATGATATTTAGGATCAAAGTGGGTAATTTTAACATTATTACATTTACTCCACGGCGGGAGCTGATGTACGAAGTGAACACAGCAGTGACCTTACAATAGAGTACTTTCTTTTAGCGGCTCATCCGCCAATAGCCGATGTGATGTTTGGCGTTATGTCTCCTGCACCACGACTGACCGAGCTGCTACTTGGAACCGATTCCTTCCGTTCCTTATTGTCGTGATAACGACACCTCGCTAAGTGCTTCCATGTTTGCTTTCCACCTTCGCTTCAAAATAACAAAATTTAATTATCAGTATATTAATTGATTGTAAATATACTTGCAGGTTACTTTAATACGAATAAATATAATAACACTACGAATTTTTCAGAAATAAAGCCTTTTGATACACCTTAATTACTATAAAAGGAAACTAACTGCATAAAAAAAATTTTGATTTTAGCATTCTAATTTTTAATTACGTTAAATGAACATTCGCTTTCGTTATATGAAATGACAGCCATTTAAAATAATTTCTGTTGATGACATTTTCTTATATTGGTATTCCTGACACTATACAAGTGGCTAGAACAAACATTATTACCAAAATAGTACCTATCCTATGCAAATTGGGTAGGTACTATTTTTCGGATGCATGTTTTTTAAATAAAAAAAATATTTTAAAATAAAGTTTATTATAGGTTAAGTGACATGATGTTGATATTATTAAAAATTTGTTCATGCATTTCTGATAGGGATTTAACTTTCATGGTGACTTCGTATTGTGAGTGATTTAATGTGGATGACGCTAATTCTTTCATATAAATACCGTTATGATCGATCTGATGTGAATCATACTACATTTCCAGCTTGGTCCTATTAAACTTTATTGTGATAATTATCTTCAAATCAACCTAAATCGCCGCTATGTTGTGTTAATTATCCAACAGTTATAATTCTTGAAATAATTTATTTTTTTACATTAGACCTACTCAGGAGGCCCTAAGGAAAATAAGTTCCTTCATGGCCTATGTCATCTTTGGGGATGCTGTGTGGAGGGCCTTTATAAGGAAAGGAAGGAGAATGAGTTCTGGGAAGGAAAAAGGTATGAGGGGTGGGTAGAGGAATCTGGGGATCAGTGTGTCCAGGAATGACAGACGTATGAATGCAGTCCTGCTGGAGAGGTCAAATGGTTTCCCTCAACCAGCCTCTCCCAATCCGATCGGTCACGCACTTATTATATTAACACCTGTATAATGTTTTAGCCGGAAGATTGCTGAGAAGAAAGCTACCAATAGGAGGTCATCTTTTAACGCCGCGCCGTCTATGGCTTCAGTCTGTAGCCACGCGCCAGTGTGATGTTGTCATGACATTTCCTAAAGGTATGTTTACATATTATAATTTTTTCATACTTTAAAATAACCAACCCCTTTACCGTATAAGAAATACCGGCATTCCTGGATTACGAATAACCCGACAATATTTGAGAAACTCCCTCTACCATCATTAAAAGCAGAAAATATTCCTTGTTCAATGATGGGGGGCTCCTCCAGCTAAGTATTTGAACCCGCAGCGCTTGGATGGTAACCTAACACGTTTGTCAACTCAGCCACTAATCTGTCTGATAAATTACCCCTGCATTTGCAGTGTTAAAAATTCGTGCCCAAGCACATTACAAAGCCAGGCGATTGCAGTGTTGACCTTGTACGTTATTTTTGCCTTCGGATATTACCTCTACTAGTAATTCCTCTATTAGTATTACCTCTACTAGTTAGGTAAAGACAAAAATGTCACTTTATCAAGTATGGTATTGTACACATGTTGGCTTTAATGGAAATATTTTCTGTTTTACAGAAGTTTCTTTTACTTTATCAAGTATGGTATTGTACACATGTTGGCTTTAACAGAAATATCTTCTTATTTATGGAAGTTTCTTTTACTTTATCAAGTATGGTATTGTTCATGTGTTGGTTTTAACGGAAATATCTTCTTATTTATAGAAGTTTCTTGTCGGCTCCTATGAGTTAGATGATATATCAATGACTATAAAGCTGAAAATCTGTTTATATTTTCCATTAAACACACAAACGGTTACTATTCTCACAGGCGAATTCTATTTAAAAGTTATTGTTTTATAAAATTATCTTTTAATTACAGTCTGTATTTGTGTTTTCTCCTTAAATAAATAAACGTCGTTTCCATCAAGGGGGGGAAGCCAATGTAGTTAATTTGAGTTATTCATATACTCTAAAATATGACACAGTTGAGGAATTAATTTTAAAGTTAGACGCATAATTATGATAATGCTGTCCAATGAGTTAATTCTACGAAACGTCTTCAACTCTTTGTGTGCCGGCACTAATATATCGCGGTGCGCCAGCTGATTCTATTTTCGTAATAACTTGTTAATGATAATGGCATTATGTTCGACAGTAAACTCATCTTTGTATGTCATATTAATAATATTATCAACAAGGCCCTAAAGACTCTAGGCTTTGTTTTGAGAGCTGCAAAAGATTTTAATAATTTAGGAACATTTATTATGTTATATAAAACCCTTGTCAGATGCCAACTTGAGTATAACTCTACGTTATGGTCTCCATTTTTCAATATTCATTCAGATAACATTGAAAAGATTCAACGGAAGTTTCTAAGGTTTTTAAATTATAAATTGCATATTCCTATACAAAACATAAATTACAATTACCTCTTGGATAAAATGTCTCTATTGAAACTTTCAGAAAGAAGAATAAGCACAGATTTAATACTGTTACTACATTTTAAAATTGACTGTCCCGAATTAATTCAATGTATCAATATCCATGTTCCCAAAAAATCATGCCGACATTTCTTACCTTTTTACTTCAATAACACCAGGACACTAGCTTACCAAAATTCTCCGATTCCGAGACTTCACAATCTCGGAAATAAATATTCTGATCTGGGTGACATATTTCATTTGAAAACTAATCAGTATAAACGTTGTATATTCTATCACTTTTATTCTTCTAGACACAAATAGACCTATGTACCCATATAACTTCTCCGCTTCTACTATTTTATTTTGTTGAATCTTTTAAATTCAATTATATGCGTGAGGATTCATTTTTGCCATTATGTTTACATTCTTCTTTATTGTATTAATTTTTAAGTGTTTACTCTGATACAAAATGCTTGTATTTTTTTTTAAAGAAAAGCACACTAGGGCGTGTAATAAATAAATAAATAAATACTAGATAATGTGCTTATATATTTCTAAAGATAGTATATAATCTACCATAAGTAGTTTCCCGAGGAAAGCTAGTTATACATATGTTGGCGCATAAGAGCATAAACTACGAAACGTATTTGGCTTTCACTAATCAACTGTTAGTGTTTTTCCCTTTTCTCCTACCATTTTTCTATTGATTGTCTCGTGTTGTACTTTATGTGAAATAGCACAAAACTTCGCTATACAAGTTTTATGTTATTATTATTGCTTGTGTATTCTAACCTCCAATCTCTTTCTAATCCTTCTTTATTCCCAACCGAAATTCCCTCCCAAACTGTTTTTTTCATCAATAATCCTCTTGTCAAACCCAACTCCTTTGCTTTAGGTTAGTACCATTCAGAAATACGCCATATTCACATCTGATGGAACATATATTACATACTAGCTGACGTGTACATATATATATATATATAAACCTTCCGGAAGAAATTCTCTAAATGATAGTGTAAACCTTCAGACAGACGCGGATAGTTACTTTATTTTATACTATTTAGGGATACCAATGTGTTGTCACAATTGCGAATTTACTAAAAGTTTATCAGGAAACGGCCTGTAATCCTGTTTTTAGTTCATTATGATCTGGGATATTCCCGAACGTTCCAGACTATTCCTGAACGTTTCAGACTATTCCCGAACATTCCAAAAGGTTCTGGAATATTGTGGAATGCTCTCGAATACTCTAGAATTTTCTGGACTGTTCTAGAAATTTCTAGAGGGCGAAACATCCAGCCCTTATATCTTCAAAAGCACACCCTTCAAAAGAGTGCTACCACACCATATAACTCCATTGATCGTACCGGGACTATTTCGAGTTTTAGCGGTACACATACTTATACACTTACTTTTATATATATATTGATTATGTATGACTAGAGAGTGCATACTCATTGCATACATTTCGTTACAGTGTTTATAATATTGTAGGTGCGTTGGATTCCACGCTGCTATGGCTGCTCCGCAAACTTCGCTCTGCTTCTCCACGCCTCACCGTGTGCGTACGTCACCATCCTTCTACGCAGTCCACTGCCTTCTATCTTACAGCAAGTTTCCAAGTGTAAGTACCTAGGTAATTTTTCAATATTTTTATACTGTAATAACCTATTGAGTAAAACCTCAAATTGTAATATTTTATCATTGAAGATAATATTAACAACTCTCAAACGAAAAATGTGAAACAGAAAAAAGATTCGGTAGCATTTAGGAATTTTATTTTATTTAATTTTTTTTTATTATCAATATAAAGTTTTTTTACAGGTTTTTTTTTTTCGATGTCTGTCTCACTAGGATAAACCTGTGTCGAGACAGACGTATTTGATACGTAAATTAATGTTTACATATTTTTTGATACATAAAATATTTCATTACATCAAATGACATTGTGAAAAAGATAAAAAATAATAAATAATAATAATAAATGATTAATTTGTTAATCAGCATCTAGTTGGAGTACATACTTATGAAGGGATTTTTATAAAATTTTTGATCTTGGATCTGTCTTGGCTGATGATCCAAGACTTGTCTGTTTTATATTTTTAAAAAAATTCGTTCAGTCTAATGGCTAGTGTGAGAGCATTATATAGCCTTGTTGCAAAATATCTAAAATTTCTCTGGCCAAAAGTTGTTTTAGCGAAAGGGATTTGTAAGAAATTATGTCCTTTGGTTCTAGTATCACGAGCAGTTTGGATATTGTCAAAAGTAGTTTTGTGTTTGAAGAGGTATGTTAATATGTTTTTGGCATAAAGTTGCCTTATGTCCATAACACAGATTTTCCTAAAGATTTCATCCGAACTGCTTGTGATTGGTAGTTTGAGGATAATCTTTATTATAAGTTTCTGAGCTTTAGATATTGGATCAATGGCGGTAGCGTTTGCTCCTCCCCATGCTATGATACCATACTCTATTAAAGATTGACAAAGTGCATAGTAGATTGTTTTGAGATGGCTTAGGTTGAGAAAGTTGCGAGTTTGTCTAAAAAAGTAAATGAATTTTCTAAGTTTGTTTGCTGTAGTGGTTATATGTTGTTTCCACTTCAAATTGCTGTCAAAAATAATACCTAAGTATTTAATTTTAGTTACCTGTTCTAAATAAGGGCAATCACATATTATCGTATTTGTCAGGTTGCAAGCACATATTTTAATTTGATTTTCTGGGTTTCTTAAGGAAGGATTAATACTAAATTCAATGTATTTAGTTTTGGTCACATTCATTGTTAGTGTATTATTGTTTAACCATCCTTTAACCACAGTTATGCCCCTGTTAGCTTTTATGTATACATCATTCCAATTGCTTGATTTGAAGAGGAGAATCGTATCATCAGCGAAACTTACAATTTGAACCCAGGACCTAATCTTTGCCATGGCTTTGCTCTACAAGGACTTTTTGCTCTGTAGTTTTTTTTTTTCCTAATCTTTTCCAAATCTTTTCTGTTTTGAGTTTTAAATTTGTTTCACCTTGATATTATTTTGCCCAATATCTTATGGCTAAATATTATTTATTATTATTTTTCTTCTGGAAAACATTCTAATACTATTCACTAATGTCATATTTTATAAGTGATTATTCAATATTTATTTTTATTTATGTAGGTCTTCATACTTAAGTGTGACAAGAGTGGGCGCTCAGCCCTTCAGGCCTCTGACATATTGACCGTTATATTTCTTAAAGAAGCTGTCGAAAGGTTGAAGAATTTGCGTGTATTTCCGCTTCTAATAAAATGCAAATAAATTAGATATTTCTGAACATATCTGAATGCTAAAAACTATTTTTTAAAGGTGAATATACTTTCAAATTTTATTAAATCAGAAATTTTCATATAATTTTAGAAATATTACAATTTTGAATACAAAAATAAAAAAGTTTAAGGATGGTTTGTTTCGGAGAATTTAAACAATTCTTCAGATTTCAAAGTTAATTATTAAGTTCTATAAAAGATTATTTGAAGTTCTGTTATTATTTCAGTTCTGTCTACCAACTAGCCTATAATGATATAATAACAGAACTCAAATAGAACTTTCACAGAACCCGAAAATGAACTTTGAAATTTGATGAATTGTTCAAATTTTCGGAATCAACCTGTCCATAAAAACGGCTCGCCTTACATTTTTTCGTCTAAACACTGAACTAAAAGTGTGCAAACAAAAAAAAAAGCATTATTAAATTTACAAATGTTTTCTAAACATTATAACTTTTATTGCTTTTTACTTACTTTTTGTCATTTCATACACAAATAATTAATTCAAACTTCACAAAATTACATAAATTTTTCTAAAATTGCGGTCAGAACCTTTGGTTTGATAGAAGTGTACATTTTAATTATTTTGTGATTAACTGCTATATTTGAATATAAAACTTGGTGTTTTCTCTTTTTAACACCGTTTAGTTCATATTTCTAACTATGACAGTAAGGGAGACAATGATTTTTATGAGACCACATGAGTTCTTCAAACAAATTGACTCTACGTATACTAGCTGTTTGTTTCCAAAAGCGAACAGATTCGCCTGAAGAGTTAGCACGATTAACAGGTGACTGTTGCAATTCCAATATCATCAGTAATAATCGCTCTTGGGTCAATCCGCACCAAATCATCCAGAAAATTTTGGATTTGTCACCCACCATCTCAGATTTTGATGAAACTTTAAATTTTTAATCCTTCCATATAGATAAGAAAATATACAAAATTTTACCTTCCTACCTCGTTTTGTGCATATTTTTGGGAACTTCCCAGACATAAATAGTTGTTTAGTGTAGTAATTAAGTTAAAATCAAGCATTATTTTTAAAATTTTTGCATATTAATTTTGGAATTCAGCAACTTTACCAACATCACTTATCCAATTATCCAAGTCCATTTGTCTATTTATTCAATTGTAAACCAATAGTACCGTAAGATATTATTTGCTTATTACTAACCCTTGTGGAAAATATTGTAACCTTATTATTAGGGCATATAAAAGTGTAAATAGGATAAGTAATTTCAAATGAGATTTCTTCCTTATGTGTACAGTACATACATACATAATTATTAAAAACAAGAGATCCGCACCAAATCATCCAGGCCATGTCACCCACCATCTCAGATTTTGATGAAACTTTAAATTTTTAATCCTTCCATATAGATAAGAAAATATACCAAATTTTACCTTCCTACCTCAACTCGTTTTTTTTTTATGGGCAGTTGAAGTTTGGGCAAAATAAGCGTTTTTACATATTCCGAGCACTCCGGAAGAGCTTGTACCTTCAATGAAAAAAAATTGTATCTTTGTCATTTATAGTGCAAATGCAATGAAAATTTTCAATATTATCAAGAAAACTATGCTGATTGCAGAAAAAAATAAATAAACCCTTTACATTTATCTACTTGACTTTAAAAAATTACCAAAAGTAATTTTTTAAGTAATTTTTGGGACGGAAAAGGTACTTTACAAAAAAGCAATATCTCGGGAAGGTACAGTGTTAATGAAGTAATTTTTTTTTATTCATATCTACAAATAGCATAGAATCACATACAAAAATAAAATTCATGGCATTTTACTTGCTTCAATAAATAAAATCCATTTTAAACTTTTTTAAAACTTTTTGTAATTTTTTTTTTATTCTTATCTACAATAAACATAGTACAAACTAAAAAAATAAAACTCCTGGTATTTTGTGTGCTTCACAGTGTAGAAACGTTTTTAAAATGAGAAATCTTAATCATACAGAATTGTTCCAAGTTTTTTAAAATCTAGATACTGTATTTGCAAATAAAAAAAGTCAAACTTATTCGGTCCTTTACAACATGCTGGTAAGCTTGCAATGTAAGCTTAAGGCACCAACAAAATAATGTACCTTGTTCCTTACCCTGAATGCATACACCATAGCAATATTTTATAACAAGATCAACTTTTTAACTCTTTTCAATACAAAGTTAACTCTTTAAAAAACAAATACAATAAAAATAAAACAGGCAATGTAGGATTAGGTTAAATGAAAGTACATTACAATAATATTGTTTACAAATAAATGTTCAAGTTCATTTTTTACTTTTATTCTTGATCTGACCCATAAGATGGTTGAACTTTTGATCAGCATGATGAACGTCTTTTTCAAGAAAGTAGTAAGCTCTTCCTGAACCTTTTGTTGTGGGAGGGTCAACGATATTAAAAATATTTTGTAGTGGAACAAAACAAATATCTTCTTTTTGATGTGGCCAGTAAAAGGATGGAGCTGGGCCAAAAGGATGCATAAACTTGATTGATACATCACACTCGTCTTCATCTTTGGAAACCACAAGTCCAAAAAACCAATGGTTGTCATATACGCAAGCTACATAAGAGTTTGTACAAATTTGTACCATACTTAGTTGCTCAGAGCGATTTCGTTCCCCACTGAAGTTAAAAATCAAAGCATAATCTGAATCTGAACTTATCCTTTTTGTGCCAACTTCATTTTCAGACAGAGGAACAAAGCAGTGGAAACCTCGAGTGCCTGGTATTGTTTTAGCTTGTGAAAAACGCTGCTGTAATTGTTGCCTGCAAGTGAATAAGCTTTCTTTTCTCAGCAAGTAAAAATATATATTTTCTACTCTCGACTGACAAAACTTAAAAGTTTTGTCTACAGTTGTGATAGTGTTGCCAGGGCCAAGTTGCAAACTTTCTCTAGTTAGAAGACGTTTTACTGTTCCACCTATTCCATCACAGGGAGATTTCCCATGACTCGTAGCAAAAAACGACCAACATGCTTTCAAGTTGAAGTCTTTTTGATGGTGACACAGATTTAAAAAGTTTTTGCAGTTTTTATATTGCGCTGCGCAACCATCAGTAAAATAATGAACACTTTGAATTTGGGGAAATTTTTGATTTAAAAATTGAGCAACAATTTTTTGAGTTTCGTAAACGAAACTTACATCATGTTCCAAGTCATCTGAAATTACACACAAGCTTGACACTGTGAGATCTTTGCCAGGCTCTTCACAAGTGTAAATTACCACTGGGTGGAGTGAACAACTGTCTTGCGTCCAGTGGTAACCCTGGACTTCATTCTGGATAACATAGGAGAAGTTTTCACTGAAGTCTAATAACACAACAGCTTCATTTATCTGAAGCTGTGCTTTTAGGGACTCTTTGAGATATTTTGATTGAGACTTTGTTATAAAAGAATGAGGAAGAAGTTTTACAAGACTCTTCACAAGATGTTCTACATATTCATGAAAGGGAACTGTAACTGAAACCTGCCGTGTTCTATCAGTAGTTACCCATGCACTGTATGTAATTTCATCTTCTTGGTCCCATTCTTCAAATTTTTCTAACAAATGTTTCTTAAGATTTTCACTAGATGTTGAACACTTATCGCAATGTCGAAGCATACAGTCTCTATTGTTCTTTGAGCACACTAAGTAGTCCATTAAATCATTGTACGTTTCTTCACTGTCACAAGCATTAAGAAGCAACACTACATTTTGATGAATTGCACAAACGCAGACAGAATGAGAGCCTGGAGAACCTACTGGCACACACCATTTGGGACGCAACCAACAAAATTTCGAAATCCCAATTTTTGAAGCAGGGTATTCAAACTTGAAGGTAGCATAAAGTTCATTCAGGTTACAAAGCAATAGTCTTTTGTTGTTCATAAACATTTTTGGTTATGCTAACTTTATCTTTTTTCCCTGGCATAACACGAGAAAATTCATCGTTTTGGTAGAAATTTTTAACCAAAGTAACTGTTCCTTGGTCTAATGGTTTTCCTTTTTTTGGATCAGGTAAAGCAATGATACCATTTTCATTTAGTAGCTCTCGTGCTTTACGAACTGAGTATTCACCAACACTGAATTCTTCTGCAACCTTTTTTCTACTCCACGAAGTTGGAGCGAGAGTTAGAAGCTGAATTCTCTCACGGCGTGTAACTTGTGTTTCCAATTTTTTTTTAACCAACTCAACAAGCCTGTCCATGTCATTAGCTTTTTCTTGAATACATCTTGGTATTTTTGCATCACATTTTACTGGGGAAAATTCTTTTTCTAAAACTTTACTTACTTTTTTCTTTAAGGTTGAACAAGCAGAATCTAACTTCCGTTTAGCGTAACTAGACTTACTGTGGGATGGTATTGCATGTAGTTTAAATGGAGATTCTCCAATGTCAGTTAAAGAAGTGTTGATTTCTTGTAAAAAAATTTCTTTGTTTAAAACATTTTCAACTTCACTTATGTCTTCTTGAAAAGTGTTAAGCTCTTCAATTTCATTGTTAAGGTTTTGGCTCTTACTAATTTTTGCTCTGCATGCATTACAAATTTTTTGTCCAGGGATTGCTTTATTAGTTACTTTTAGAATGGTATTAATGTTCTCTGAAAATTCCAAGGATACTGTTCTTAAAGTTTTTGTAATTTTCCTTTTGTGGCTTTGGAACGGGTCAAAACAAGCTTTTTGAAATGTTTCATATTTATTTAAGTTAAATATTCTGTGGTGCTCACAAATGTTGAAAACCAAGTCTGTAGATACAAAACTTCTTTGTTGAATAAGCTTTTTTTCAAATTCACTTAACAAATCCACACTCGTTAATTTCTCTGACTTAGTATAACTTTTTTTGTGACATTCAGTACCATTATGTTGTCCCACACTACATTTAACTAAACTTGTTTCGATTAGAGACATTTTAACAACGTACACCATAACATGAAACAACTACTGTATTTATATAGATGATCACTGCCTTGAAGCTGACTCAGAACTAAGCATGTCAGAGGAAACAAAGCATGTAGTATCCTGCAAACTTAGTGATGAGGCAGATAGTAATTTTCATTTTCTGTCTTGTTCTTGTTGCAGATACATCATTTCCATGTAGTGACTTGTCTCTAGGACTGTTTCTTTGATATTAGTCCATTCATTCAACCTATATTACTAGCTATATACCTAAACTATAACTTGCCCAATTACAAACTAAAAATAGATATAAAAAAAATCACAAAAAGTTTGAAAAAAGTTTAAAATGGATTTTATTTATTTTTGTATCTAGATTTAAAAAAACCTAGAACAATTCTGTATGATAAAGATTTCTTATTTTAAAAACGTTTCTACACTGTGAAGCACACAAAATACCAGGAGTTTTACTTTTTTAGGTTGTACTATGTTTATTGTAGATAAGAATAAAAAAAAATTACAAAAAGTTTTAAAAAAGTTTAAAATGGATTTTATTTATTGAAGCAAGTAAAATGCCATGAATTTTATTTTTGTATGTGATTCTATGCTATTTGTAGATATGAATAAAAAAAAAATTACTTCATTAACACTGTACCTTCCCGAGATATTGCTTTTTTGTAAAGTACCTTTTCCGTCCCAAAAATTACTTAAAAAATTACTTTTGGTAATTTTTTAAAGTCAAGTAGATAAATGTAAAGGGTTTATTTATTTTTTTCTGCAATCAGCATAGTTTTCTTGATAATATTGAAAATTTTCATTGCATTTGCACTATAAATGACAAAGATACAATTTTTTTTCATTGAAGGTACAAGCTCTTCCGGAGTGCTCGGAATATGTAAAAACGCTTATTTTGCCCAAACTTC
Source organism: Hesperophylax consimilis (assembly GCF_061612785.1). Classification (NCBI taxonomy): domain Eukaryota; kingdom Metazoa; phylum Arthropoda; class Insecta; order Trichoptera; family Limnephilidae; genus Hesperophylax; species Hesperophylax consimilis. The sequence continues at coordinate 25,001,656 of NC_142859.1, forward strand.
AACTGCCCATAAAAAAAAAACGAGTTGAGGTAGGAAGGTAAAATTTGGTATATTTTCTTATCTATATGGAAGGATTAAAAATTTAAAGTTTCATCAAAATCTGAGATGGTGGGTGACATGGCCTGGATGATTTGGTGCGGATCTCTTGTTTTTAATAATTATGTATGTATGTACTGTACACATAAGGAAGAAATCTCATTTGAAATTACTTATCCTATTTACACTTTTATATGCCCTAATAATAAGGTTACAATATTTTCCACAAGGGTTAGTAATAAGCAAATAATATCTTACGGTACTATTGGTTTACAATTGAATAAATAGACAAATGGACTTGGATAATTGGATAAGTGATGTTGGTAAAGTTGCTGAATTCCAAAATTAATATGCAAAAATTTTAAAAATAATGCTTGATTTTAACTTAATTACTACACTAAACAACTATTTATGTCTGGGAAGTTCCCAAAAATATGCACAAAACATATTTCTAGGTTTCCTAGTTTGGGTTATTTTAATAATTTTTGCATATTCCTTAACCTTCAAACTTAACATACGTCAAAAGTCATACGATACAAATAAGAAAAAATACAGTAGTCACATGTGAAATTTTGAACTTTGATTGTGAAGAATTGGAACTTTAATACATCTTTTATTATCTCCCGCGATGTAAATAGTTATTTCTTGTATTAATTAAGTTGAAACCGAGTGTTATTCAAAAAAATATATTGTATTAAGCGTGAGGCGGAATTCAGCAACTTTACCATGACATCTACTAAACTAAACTCTTAATTCGATGAAACAGCAGTACATGATAATAATAATTTAATTTTTTTAATATTTGGCCAATTTATATAGCGCCGTTTTTGTGAAAAATCACCTCAAGGGCTGTGTACAAATATATTTATTAAATAATTAATACTAGAACTACTGACTTAAAACTAGCGACTTACATCTAAGACTTATATCTAGTGACTTAGGACTAAGGCTTATAACTACTGTCTTAATGACATATATATTTACATATGTAGAAACTTAGAATTAACATTAACAATCTAATTTTATTAGCGCCAGAAGAAGAAGGAAGTTCTATGATATCAGCGTGTTTATATAATTAATTTTAGAACACTGTTAGCTGGATATCTTAAATGAATGGAGTGAATTAATGAAATTTTTACTGCATTTAGATCAGAGGTTCCCAAAGTGGTCTATATAGACCCCCAGGGGTCGATATCGGCTTGCTGGGGGTCTATATCAGTGAAAAAAAAAATTTGTGGGTCCACGAGATTTAAATGGGGGTACATACGAGCGGACCCCCATTTACCTCAAGTCAACATTTAGGAGTTCCGTAAATGACACAAAACACCTAACACAAATAACATAGTTTACGTAATACTAATAATAGACTGAGAAATTACTTATTTGATAATTGTATTTTTATATTTCGTAAAGTTGTTTAATGAGATTTATAAATAAAATTATACATTCCTTTTCTCGTCAGTATTAATATATTGAAGCAAAACATTGCACATCGGAAGCCACGAATTTTCTAGATTCCCAACTTGTTTTTGAAAAACGTCCGGGGTAATTTTTTTTTATTTTTTATAGTGAATACCTCACAAGAGTCCCAACTGCTCCCGTCTGGAGCCAGTGAGACTATGGCATCCCCAATTGGGGGATGTTGTGAGGCTGAAGGTAAGTGGGGAAGGGAAAGAGGAAGGTGGGGAAGTACCTGGCTATTCAGATCTAGTCACTAAACATGGCTAAAGCCATTTGGAGCAACGTTTCAATTCTGAATGGTGGTCTTACACCAGGGCGATACTGGTAGTATCTTCCACTCTGGAACGTGCCGCAAATATACTATATATTATTTTAATTAATTAATTGTGAAATAACACAAATTAATCAAATAAAATTTATTTGCGCACGCCGGGTTCGAACCCGCGACCTTCGGAATGGCAGTCCAATACGTTACCACTGGACTATGCCGGCCGTCATAGTGACGTTCAAGATTTATATGTACTTCACACAGACTTCAAAACTAAGTTTGAGGACATTTTGACTGTGGAAGTGGAATGTTGAAGAATCGGATATCATATGACAAGAAGAACTGATCGGAATAAGCGCTAACAAAGAACTTAAGGGGCAGTTCTGTAGGGCCAGCTACGGAAAGAAATTCCCGTTGCTTATCCTGCTTCATTTTCATTTGGTGTAATACCTCACAAGGGTGCCCCTGTCTGCACAATGTAAAGACAGAGCAACTATACCGCCAACCGGTTGTAGGGCAGGCAAGGGAAGGGAATCTTTTTACGAAAAAAATAAATGATTATCACATGGGACGTTAATAGTTTTAGGAAAATTCAATACTTGGCAGGCAGGGGTCTTCTGAAAAAAATATATTTGGCAAGTGGTCTACGGGGCAAAAAAGTTTGGGAACCTCTGATTTAGATGATTCATCTGCCAACAATTAAACCGATTGACGCGTTATATTCCCACTGATATTGTCCATTGTTCATTGGTAGGCAAGTCAATAGCATAACTTTATCATAAGTAGTTGAATGGAATCGTTAGAGAATTTATGTGTGTGCATCAACAATTACATTATAACAAAAAGAAAAAATGCAATATTTGGATAGAATGACAGGTTTATGAAATGAGTGTGTGCTAAAAATATGTATGTATTAAAAAGCTAATACTTAACCAAAATGTTTTAGGAAGAAAAAGTGCAACATAGAATGCACCACAAAATAGAACTTACATGAAATTATTAGCTGTAAAAATCATTACGCATTCCTTCTTACAGTATGTTTGTATTTTCCTAGATTGCTAAGGGCAGCGGAGGAAGTTCATATGTCCAAAACTTTGAAGCCAGAATTTGGTGGAGGCCTAAAAGAATTCACCCTCCGAGACCTGCATTGTTTCCACAAAGTAAGTCATGCTTTCATTTTTTATTTTTTTATTTATTATTTTTTATTAGTGTCTATTTAATTACAGGTTTGATGAGAGTTAAAATATATGATAATCTATAATATTTCATCTGTTTGTTCTTAGTCCTCCTCACTAGGTAGTCCTGTGCTGAGGCGGACTGGTAGATTTCTTTGATTTTCTGTTATTTAGTTTCTATGATGTTTTTAATACATTTTCTAGTATGTCTGCATTAATTTCTTTCACCCATGTTTTGATTTTTTCCTTAACCACTCAGAACATTAGAACGTCAAAAGACGTAAATATGATAATAGCGGTCAAGACATTAGAACGTCTTTTCAGGTAAACGCGCGAGATTTTACAAAAATCGATTTATTTCCATCACTAGTATACGGATTGCCATGATTTAAAAAACAGAGTATCGATAATGAATAACGCTACGCGTCTGTATTCAACAATATCTATGGAACGTAGAACTGCATTATCTAAGCCGATTGAATCTGTCATCTTGTTCGTTCATAATTTATTGCGTTTCTAAATAATTTATTAAAAATATTTTAGTTTGGACCGTTAATATTTTGAGGTGACTAATAGTTTTTAATTATATTTCTTCAATATATAAAGTGTTATGTCTTTGTGATACTCAGAAAAAAGTACATTTTTCACAGCTTTGAAATAATGGTTATCGATTCTTACATATTTTTGACGTTTTCATAAAATATATATTTAGAAACGCAAATATTTACTTATAACAACACAATGCGATATTGGATTTCATAATCTTTCCAAAACATTTTTTAGAATGAGGCTACGTTTCCCAAGACGTGAGTTATGATGCTTTTAGCAAAACTCGTAAATAACACAAAAATTATCATGTTTTGACAGTTTTCAAAGGAACACATAGTATATAAATGTCTTTGTCTGAGAGGTTAAGCTTATTTATCTTTTCTATCTTTTTCAAACTTGGAGGAAAGATGTTGTAAAGTTTGGTTGCCAGATATATGTGGTTTCTTTGGCCAAAACTTTTCTTGAATTTCGGAACATTATTTATTAATATCATATAATAAAGAAGACAACTAAAAGTGATTTCCATACAAATTTGAATTAAAATAAATGTCGCCACTGACTTAGTACCTTTTGGTTTTAGACCATATAGCATGCCGTCTATCTCTCTTACACTCGTCTGCTATTGTATTTCTCCATCCCATATGAATTTCGTAATCTTGGGGAAACACAGGTTTGTATTGGAAATTTAAGGCCCGATTGGCCAAAAATCTGGATTCCTCGGGCGTCCCCGACTTCTTCCACCATTTAAACCACTCTCTAAACACTCCTGATACTAATATTTTTTTTTTTTATAAAGAAATTCAAACATTCCCAGGTTACGAATAACCTGACAATATTTGAAAATCTCCTACTACCACCTCAGTAAGCTGAAAATGTTGCTTGTATTGTGATGGAGGACTTAGCCAGCCGAGGAATTGAACACACTACGCCTGGGTGGGACCCAAACGCGATGTCAACTCGGCCACCGACCGATCGATGCACATAAGAACAATCTTCGAAATTTTCAGCAATATCGGTGAAGAATTTTTGGAGATATAAGATTGCGAACAAATAAATATTAACATTTTTATTTATATACATTATTATTTATTGTATTGCTTGTTCTAGAACGATACAAAGTGATGTTTAGCGCCTCATTTTAGTGCCTGTCATTAAGTTGATCAAACATTGGTAATAGGCAAATTGGTATCAGACGTAATTTTTCAACTGAGCAACAGGTAGAGAAACTTTGGTATTAACGGCCGTGAGCGTTTAGTAGCAGTTATTACGACATTTAGTGATCTCTTTGACAGTAGATCGGTTTAAAATGAATTATTGTTTTTATGATTTGAAGAGTGATTGCCCTGAAGAGTTCCTCTCGTCCCTGGAGCGCCAGGAGCTGGTGCTGCACCTGCTAGAGGCCGTACGGGCCAGCCCCGGGGAACCTGCTCCGCCACCCCTCAAACTTAGGCCGGGTCAGAGTATTGGTGAGTTTATTATTACATATATTTATACTGCCCTGACAAAACCATTACCAATCTACAAGTTCTTTACTTTCGACATTCATGAAATGTCAGTGTTCACGGTGCATCTACACAGCTGTTTTCATTAAAGTGTTAATTAGATCGTACTCATAATTTTATGTTTTTATTGGTAGATGTCACTGACCGTTTCATACAAATAATATCCAATGCTATGAGAAATCCTGTTTTGAGCTCACACGCTCTCCGAGGACTGACAAATGCGCTTTAAAGCACGCATTGCCACGTCGCAATTTTCGTTACTAAGTCTTGAAATGCGATAGCGCTGGATAGCACTCTTAACGGCTAAGTTTTAAACTTACAAATTTTATGATTTCAGAGAAAATTTTGGTTTAGATTTAATGAGTAAGGGAATATTAGAATGACGGCCGGCATAGTCCAGTGGTAACGCATTGGACTGCCATTCCGAAGGTCGCGGGTTCGAACCCGGCGTGCGCAAATAAATTTTATTTGATTAATTTGTGTTATTTCACAATTAATTAATTAAAATAATATATAGTATATTTGCGGCACGTTCCAGAGTGGAAGATACTACCAGTATCACCCTGGTGTAAGACCACCATTCAGAATTGAAACGTTGCTCCAAATGGCTTTAGCCGTGTTTAGTGACTAGATCTGAATAGCCAGGTACTTCCCCACCTTCCTCTTTCCCTTCCCCACTTACCTTCAGCCTCACAACATCCCCCAATTGGGGATGCCATAGTCTCACTGGCTACAGACGGGAGCAGTTGGGACTCTTGTGAGGTATTCACTATAAAAAAAAAAAAAAAAATAAAAAAAAGAAACCTACTTTTTTGTACATGAGGTCCTTGGTTCACAGAACGACTTAGTTTATTTATAGAGTTTTTATTGTCATCTTTTTCTAGTGCCTGTTTGCCTGAGTGCCGGTCTTATCGAGAGGGTGTTCCCCATCCACGAGACAGAAAAACTTCAAGAGCTCCGGGAAAAATGGGTCCGTGCTGTGTTTTCATCTCAACCGCTCGGTAAGTTCATTAATTTGCTTTAACCTATTTACATCACCATTGCACTCTTTCTGATATGTAGTCATACATTTTATTTTATAACCATTACACATGCCAATTGCTAGACCGTAAGCAAAAGAAGGTGCGCAGAATAAAGATGGTCGATATTCCTGGACCGATTCTTTTGCTGTCACTGTAAACGTCGATAGATAGTATTTCTCTTAGGAACTGGTTATTTTTATTATTTAATGAGCAGGCAGATTTCTGATGATGAGCTCATATCTGATTTCACAATAATTTAACAGTAATTGAGTTGTTTTAAATTTAAAATAAGTTAATACTTTCTTCTCTCCAAATAAGAATCCAATGGAGCTTTTAATTGGTTTACATAAGTGGAATAGATGATATGTTGTGGAAGTTTGTTCCATGCATTCACTACTCTATTTGCAAGGAAGTGTTTCCCAAGATTGGATGCAAAGGTTTTTGAGTGTCAACGGAGATTTATATTTTTGTTGGTGGAAAAGATTTCTTGGATGCCAGGGCAATTATAAATATCCAGATAAAATTTAGAAAATTTCAATCAAGTCACCCCTTTCTCTTCTATCTTTTAACGCTAGTAACCTTAGTTCCTTGAGTCTATCTTCATATTGCCCGTCTTTTAAAGCTCTTGGAATTTTTGTAAATTGTCTCTGTACTCTCTCTAATAGATAAATGTCTTTTGCAAAATATGGACTCCATATCTGGAAAGCATATTCCAGGATAGGTCGCTCATATGTTTTGTAACTGTACCAAATGTAACTGGATAAATAATTGGTTCCACATCGATCTCCGGTAACTGGAACCGCAGTGACAACCCATTTCAGGTATTAAGCATCTCTAGCGCAGAGGCATGTCTCTCGCCATGCGCAGAAAGGGCGTCGTTTATTAGTAGTCCGCTGGCTGTCATTGGTGGCGTGCCACACAGCACTCGCCGCCCCCACATTCATTCCGGAACATATTTGGGAACTATAGTATTGTTCTAACCTAACATACATTATATTTCTTGTTATCAGAGGAAATCAGCGCATACTTTGGAGTGAAGGTGGCCATGTACTTTGCTTGGTTGGGCCACTACACCTGTGGACTGACAGTTCCCGCCATTTTGGGATTCATCTTTTGGGTTAGTTGCCTTTGTCATGTATTCTTTAATAATTTTGGACGATTAGAAATTTACCTTTCGAATGAACACCATTAGCAAATATAGTTTGTAAGTAAATAACGCTTTCTTGAAAATGGAAAAAGCATAGACCCTTAAAAAGTACAGTAAAAAAATATTATACTTTGTGTAAGTACTTTACTTTACTCTTGTAGAATTTATGACAAATAAGTTCCAATTTTGAAAATGATATTTACAATAATTTTCGAAAGATGAACTACATTGTATGTAAAAGCCCTTTGGGTCTTTAAATAAAATAAAAATAATTTAGTAAGAGTTAAATAAATATAATTGCAACCTCAAGGTTGAGACACAGAATCATTCCTACCTGCTAATAATAATCCAAACTAATTGTTATTAACCTCTCAGACAAAGACATCTATTTACTATGTGTTCCTTTGAGAACTGTCAAAACGTGATAATTTTTGTGTTATTTACGAGTTTTGCTAAAAGCTTCATAACTCACGTTTTGGGAAACGTAGCCTCATTCTAAAAAATGTTTTGGAAAGATTATGAAATCCAATATCGCATTGTGTTGTTATACGTAAATATTTGCGTTTCTAAATATACATTTTATGAAAACGTCAAAAATATGTAAGAATCGCTTACCATTATTTCAAAGCCGTGAAAAATGTACTTTTTTCTGAGTATCATAAAGAAATAACACTTTATATATTGAAGAAATATAATTAAAAACTATTAGTCACCTCAAAATATTAACCGTCCAAACTAAAATATTTTTAATAAATTATTTAGAAACGCAATAAATTATGAACGAACAAGATGACAGATTCAATCGGCTTAGATAATGCACTTCTACGTTCCATAGATATTCTTGAATACAGACGCGTAGCGTTATTCATTATCGATACTCTGTTTTTTAAATCATGGCAATCCGTATACTAGTGATGGAAATAAATCGATTTTTGTAAAATCTCGCGCGTTTACGTGAAAAGACGTTCTAATGTCTTGACCGCTATTATCATATTTACGTCTTTTGACGTTCTAATGTTCTGAGTGGTTAATCACAAATAAAAACCAAAGTGTTTTGTTGACCCCGAAGATTTATTCTAGTTTTTAGTCTGAGACAAACCCGGAGTTACAAATAATATAATGTGTGTGATTGCAGGTGTTTATGAGCAGTGTGAGAGATAGTTGGCGCGATATGGCCTATGTCCTGTTTTCCATCTTCAACATTCTCTGGGCGTGCATTTACCTTCAATCATGGAAGAGGTAATAACAACTTCTACAGTTTCGTAGACATTTTTGTAAAAGCAAAATATTAAACACTAGTGTTCATTTTCACTGATTACTAAAATGTTGTTGTTTTTATTTTGTTAGATATTCTAATGAACTTGCGTATCGGTGGGGTACATTAGACCAGCGTGATGATCTTCTCATTGAACCGAGGCCATTGTATCAGGTACAATTAATATTATAAGTAAATCAAAACAGTGAAAGAGATAGTATGATATCCAGCGTAACTCAAACATATATTAATACTAGCTGACGTGTACCCGGCGTTGCTCCAAGACTTTTCTACACTTTCTATAAATATATGTGTATTTAGGAAGCATGTTTACGAGAGATGGGAAGGCCGACAGAGATATTGAAAGAAGAGTAAATGCAGGTAACTCCATTAATGGAGGACTGAACGCAGTTGGCGCTAACAAAAAATTGTCCAAAGAAGCGAAGTTAGCAGTCCACAATGGAGTTACTTACCCTGATGTATGGAAGTGAGGCATGGAACTGGCAAAGAAAGGATGAAAGTAGATTGAATGCTGTTGAAATGAGATCCCTGAGGCGTATGTGTGGTAAAACCATGTATGATCGTGTGAGGAATGTGGAGATCCGCAAAGAGTGCAAGGCTGATGTAAGCGTAATGAGTAAGATTAAGAAAGGGACGCTTAGATGGTTTGGGCGTGTAGAGCGAATGAGCGAAGAAAGGAGTGTAAGGAGAATATACGATGCAAAAGTGAATGGTAGCAGAAGTCGGGGACGCCCGAGGAAGACATGGCACGACCAAGTGAACCAGATACTTGAGTCGGGCCATGTCAAGAGTCAGAACAATAGAAGAGTATGTATGAGACGATGTATGAATGTGAATGAGGCAAGGAGTGTGTGCCAAGACCGAGTTGTTTGGCGGTCCGTCCTCTCTGCCTACCCCTGCGGGGAAACGGCGTGATGGTTAGTTAGTTAGTTAGAGATAGTAGCCCTTTCCAGTAAATTGCACCTTTTACGACCGCACTTGAAAGTTTGTTATCCCCCTCCGGTGCGGAAGGGCTAAATTCTCTAATGCCGTGATATTTGTTCAGGGGGAGGTGGTGGTGAGCAGTGTGACAGGTCGCCCTGAACCGGTGTACCCCGCCTGGAGACGTCGCCTGTGGAGACACCTGGTGAGCGCCCCTGTCATTGTGCTTTGCCTCATAGCCGTGGCACTCACATCCTACAGCATGCTGGTCATTCAGGTAACTAACACCACTTATAATTCTTTATTCTACCTAAGCATGGTAAAGTACCCAATACCTGACAGTTTAATAATAATAATAAATGTTTATTACGGTATGTGGGGAAGTTAGTGCATTCCCACACATTCCATATAGAGATACATACAATGGTTGCGCGTGAGGTTTTAAAATTGAATAGCCTTAAAATGTGTACCCTTCACCCCCCCTTTGCCCCTTGTACCCTTTCCTTGACCCGGCCAAAAGACAAGGAGCATTGTTATCGTTGCATCTTACCACGAACGTTCGTGTCATCTTGAATACCCGCATATGTTGAACTCGGCTGTGATTATTTTGGAGCACAATCGTCCAGTGAAACGTTTTTACCCGCCGCAGTGAATGTCGCTGTTTTTGTTTTGTGTTAAGTGAGCAAATGTTCAAAGGGAATTGCCCTTAATTGTATGCAAGCTGATAAGTGTAAAGAACCAGCGGCTTATGGAGGACGAGACCAGGGTAAGTCTTTGGCCTTTCCCAATCATTTCCTCTTGCAAACACTAAGGCAAATTCAATTCGTTTTTGTTTGTCTTAGTCTTTATCGCACCACCGCATTCAACCCCCGCACAATTGCGAACGAAGGATTTGCGCACCACCATACAATATATGATCAAAAACAAAAAATAGAACAGGAAAACGAAGAAAAAAAAACAGATGCATTTAACATAAAATAGAATAAAATGATAAAAATAATAGATAATAGAAAGTTGAAGCCTATAAGGAGCCGTGACTATATTAAGCGCTAGTATTTTTCTCCAGTTTGCGTCAATGCTGGAGGATGGAGTGAGGCGGGCTTCCATCGTGAGGATGTTTCCAGAGCTGCTTATCCTTTCCCTCATTCCTGCCACCCTGGATCTAATAAGGGCTGTATATCCGGGAACTCGCCCTCCGTGAACATACGGGAAGCGCTGCAGTATCTCGGGAGATAAAACATTGTGCTGAAGGCGTTGTTGTATTGGACCCGTAGTCTTTCTATACTACTCTTTTTATAGTTTGCCCATAGTTCGCGAGGAAAGGAAGAACGTCTTTTTTACTGCGGTACTGCAAATGTGAAATCTTCTACTGAGCATGTTTGCTTTAACGCTGAGAGCTCGCCTTTGTCTATCGATAAAAAAATAAATATGCTTCTGCCATATTGGATTTATTGCTTGGATTATCATAGCTCATGGGTAGATGGCGCCACTAGGTCAATTTTACAAATTTATATAGTGTTATGAAACATAACATGGAGGCTTATTGAATTTAGCAGCCACTTCTGGCCTTGACCAAAGGTACTTGAAGAAACCCTATAATCTGCAGAAACAGGCAGTCCGTTTGATAGATTCCCCTATCTAACAATCATTTAGAGCACAGGCGTCAGGTGGGAGTTCTGTCTTTGTTCTACTAGTATTTCCATGGAAAATGCTCCAAGAAAGTAGTGTCATTGATCCTTTCGGCACCGTTGCGTATTGTGCATTTGTGCGTTCTTGAGTTCAACAACTAAGCTACCTCTGTGTTTCCTCCCTCCTACAAGACCCATGTTCAGTCCTTCCTCTTCTCAAAAAGACCCTCTTCTACACAGCATACATTGCAAAAAAAAAAAAAAAATTTGCTGATGTTTATGCGCACATTGTTTTGTGGCAATACATAATATTTATATTAAATTTCTTAACCTTTCCAGGACTGGTGGGATGAGCGTGTGAAGTCACGCGCCTTTGTGTCGTGGCTGGCCGTGGCTCCTCGCCTGACCCTGGCCGTCATGATCGCGGCCATGGACCACTGCTACTTCCGCATCGCCACGTGGCTCAATGACAAAGGTAGGGGCCACCCTTACACCTCTCCGTTTGCTGGCATGCTACTTGACTTTTTTTTGACAAGTCTAGTACGTATTTACTAGCAGATTATATAAAACTTCTAATAATTTATTACTAGGATTCACCCGAGATTTCAGCACTTCTTTTTGATTTCTTTTTTTACTGAACAATTGAATTTATTGAAATTTTTTACTGCGTCTTTTGTACATTTTTAAATATTTTGAAGCACCATTTCAAAATAATGCATTGATTTTGAAAATAAGCAGAAACACTTCTTGGGGAATATTTCTCCTTGTAAAAATACTCTAGTACTTTGTATGTCATTGTACAGGGTGGGGCAAAAGTAATCACCCGATGTTCTTTTGCTGTAATTTTTTTTTTTAGGATAAACTTTGGTACTGCTTGTGAAATTTGTTTTTTTTTTTCAGTAAACCGATTCATGTCTTGTCGATTTGTATTCTGCGTTTGTTTACTTCACAAATGTCAAAACCGAATTGACATTTGGCGCCATTTGCAAAAGTTATAGCGTTTTCCAATAGGGTGATTACATTTGCTCCACCCTGTAGTTAATTTGCTTTCAATCCTATTTTAACCACCTAAAATTATAAATCTAATTGGATTATTTATTAACCACTCAGAACATTAGAACGTCAAAAGACGTAAATATGATAATAGCGGTCAAGACATTTGAACGTCTTTTCACGTAAACGCGCGAGATTTTACAAAAATCGATTTATTTCCATCACTAGTATACGGATTGCCATGATTTAAAAAACAGAGTATCGATAATGAATAACGCTACGCGTCTGTATTCAAGAATATCTATGGAACGTAGAGGTGCATTATCTAAGTCGATTGGATCTGTCATCTTGTTCGTTCATAATTTATTGCGTTTCTAAATAATTTATTAAAAATATTTTAGTTTGGACGGTTAATATTTTGAGGTGACTAATAGTTTTTAATTATATTTCTTCAATATATAAAGTGTTATTTCTTTATGATACTCAGAAAAAAGTACATTTTTCACAGCTTTGAAATAATGGTCAGCGATTTTTACATATTTTTGACGTTTTCAGAAAATGTATATTTAGAAACGCAAATATTTACGTATAACAAAACAATACGATAGTGAATTTCATAATCTTTCCAAAACATTTTTTAGAATGAGGCTACGTTTCCCAAAACGTGAGTTATGAAGCTTTTAACAAAACTCGTGAATAACACAAAAATTTTCACGTTTTGACAGTTTGCAAAGGAACACAAAGTAAATAAAAGTCTTTTTCTGAGTGGTTAATAATAAGTGCTTAGCTGATGTTGTCATTATGCTGAGCTTTAATTTTTTTATCTTATTGTGTTTTTTATTTTCATAGTTTTCGAATCAGTACCTACCTATTTACTTATTTTACTATAGTATGATTTTAATTCAATGATCTTCGTACAGCGAAAATAATTGAAATTTATATATATATAATAATTTTTAGAATAAACTGTAATTATTTACGATTGAATTAGGGCCGCTATTATACCGGGCTAATAATTATGTTCACGGGGTTTAGCCCAGTCGGTCGATAAAACCCTATGTCAATACGATATTGACTAAATCTGTCATCTATGGTTGTTAGGTGGCGTTTGGCGGTATGTGCAAGCAAAAGCAATTGATTCTGACAGCCGGTAGACAATAGCCGGCTTATTAAATATGGCGTGTTGGCTGTCACCGAGGTTCATTTAAATGTCAATATACCAAACTTTTTTAATAATGTCGTTTGTTATGCAAAATTACCGGCTTATTAATGAAAGGAGGAATAAGTTTTGTAAAAGTTCTTATTAAGTTTTGTTATTATTTCAGTTATGTCAAGTAACTGGTCTATAATGATATAATAACAGAACTTGAATACGACATTCACAGAACCCGAAAATCAACGTTGAAATTTGATGAATTGTTCAAATTCCACAAAACAACCCATTCTTAGTGAGTCTATTTCAACTCAACATTGTCAATTTATTTATATGCTATTGTCGGGCGATTTCTTATTTATTTAATTGTCAATATTGGCTTGACTATCGATACACCTAACAAGGGCAACTGTGGTCTGTAAATCAATATAAAATCGTCGTCAGTTAAGCATATCGATCCGATATTGTTGAGTTATCGATTTGACCATACTAGATCCCTGGTAAGAATGCCCGTAGACAAAAGCATAATCTGCCAATAGTGCTGTCTTACACAATAATGTGTCATAATAGCGGATATTTGGTAATATAATTCTGCCTCTGAAATATATTTCTTCTAACTGCCTCATTAGTAGTGATGTATAAATTCCCGGGAATTTATTTCTGGGGAATATTCCCGGGATTATTCCCGGGATTATTCCCGGGAACATTCCCCTGGACGGGGAATTTTAGGAATTTTGATTTTAACAACATAATACCTCAAAAAGAATAATATTTATTAAATAAAAAATAAAATATACACACATATGGTACATATAGAGCAGGATAGATCCATAAAAAACTATTCCCATATATATAGGAATAGGATCCAAGAGAAAAATAACAAAAAAACACCGATCAAACTTATTTTTAAGTGAGTAGTATCTCTATATAATTATATACTGTACAGTATTAGTAGCCTATATACACTTTATGCTAGCAAACAGTACATATAAAAAATCAATCGTAAAACTGTAAAAATGACACAACTTCACAGATCGTTACTGTTCATCTGATGATACCGATTGGACACTGACACTATCAACTTCGCTGCCACTTTCACCTTCATATTCTTCTTCTTCTTCTTCATCAGACCCGGACGAAGTTGTTGCCGACTCAGGATTATCTACCTTTTCTTCTTCCTCAGCACAGTCAATTGGATGTTTGCGTTTGCGAGTACCAGATAGGTTTGAAACGTTATGATGCGAAGCAATCTGCTCATCTTCAGAGGAAAGAAGTTTCCAATTGTGTGCCACAAATGTTATTTTCCCTGCTCTTTGAGTTGTTAGACGATTCCTCCGTGTTGTATGAATGCGACTAAACGTGCTAAAAGATCTCTCAGTGGCTGCTGAAGTAATGGGAGCAGTCAATATTCTTATGGCAACCTGTGACAAATCAGGGGATGTCGTCTTAGATAACTGCTAACACTCAATAAAGCATCCAAGAGAAGTGTAGAAACCATTTTATTAAAAATAAAATAAATTCCCCGTTTTCGGGAATTTATTTCAGGTCGGGGATTATTCCCGGGAATATTCCTGTTCCCGGGAATATTCCCCGGGGAATATTCCCGGGTCTACATCACTACTCATTAGTGTCCCCATTTTCAAGGTACTATCAGGTTTGACAGTTATCGATTATATTTATTTCTCGCATTATAATTCCAGACCTTCTGCTATTTGAATCATTGACTTATAAGACCTTTAATACATTTTTTTGGTATACAATAATGTACATAATATATTTGGTACGATTGAATAAGTATATAACAATGTTTGTTAATAAAGCTTGTTTTTATTTTTTGGGATTTTGTTTGAGTCAACAGTTTTACGCAATTAATTACATTTGGTTTTCAAACAATACTCATCTTTATAATAATACCTTCTTGCACTACTGACGTAAGAAGTTAGTTAAAAGATTATTTAGTTCTACAAAATAAACTTGAAAATGATTTGACACCTATGATTATTGATTTTTAGTGTATTGAATCATGTTTCGATTCCTCCTCTTTTTGCCAATATTTCAGACAGCCTTACAATGGTCATCTTCAGGGCAGATATAACAAATTACAAGGCAAGATACTGCCCGTCTTAATCACAATCGCAGTATAAATATTATGAGGGCGTTTAAGGTCAGGATAATGGAAAATGATACTCTTAATCACCGCGGACGCATATACCAGCAGTATTCCAGCTGGCCCCTTAGTAAAGTATTAGAATAGTGCCGACATTATGAAGAATGCCAGAATTCTTAAAGTTTTTTTGCGAGGTTTGACAAATGTCAATCTATTGCATAATTAAAATGTAAAAAAGCAGTAATATCCATTTGCAGAACTATCGGAGGTATATTTTAAATTGAAATGTCAATTTTCCAAAGCAAATACAGGACACATATTCGAATTGGCCGGATTTCGATGCATATAAAATAGACTGGGTCAATGACATTACAAATGTCATAATAAATGAAAATATAAACAGACTTTCTTGACTTTAAGTGTTATTATCTTGACTTAAATTATTATTATCTTGACTTAATTTATTATTATCTTGACTTAATTTATTATTATCTTGAATTAAATTATTATTAATGTCTTTCCTTTCTGTGCTATAAGATACTGTTTATAAAGGTACCTGTGAAATAAATCGGTAAAAATCGATAGCCAAAAACCGCCATCATTAATTAGAATTACCACAGACGGGTTATTATACAAATATCATTACACACGGGTTCAGTCAGTAAACGTCATATGTCATGTCCCGAATCTGCAAACGAGTTGCTATTGCATTTAAATTTGACACATCAATAATATTGAATATCATATTATTCGAACATCAATATTATTCTTAATATTGAATAATGTACGTACTTAATAAAATATTGTTTTTAATGTTCCGCTTTGTGGAATAATAAAATTATTCTTCTCGGCAATGTGCGCAAGAAAATCTGAAGAAACATGAAGCAGTTTAGTAAAACCCAAGCAGTATACAACCCTCTTCCTCGTATAGTTCTAAGTTATCGCAACGCTGTACCGGCGCATTTGGGAATCTTTATAAGTAAGACTGTGTTACATCTGCCCTGATAATGAACACTGCAAGGTTATCTGAAAAGTTGACTAAAGAAGGAGGAAACGCAACATGGCTTATTACAATCACAATCAATCACCGTAATACTTTTCTAATTCATATTTGATTTTTCACCGTTTTACTACTCCAGTGAATTAGCTTTGTTCTTTTTTTTATTTCATTGCTTTCATTCAACTTGGAACACTGTGTGAAGAAAACTATCGTCTCGACACCAAGTATGAGAACCATCTCATAGTCAAAGTCACTCTGGTTTGTATAATCCCTTACGAGATCTGGAGCCTTTCTAACCAACATCACAAGCATCTAGTACCAGGCGCACACGGATGACTTTTGTCACGGCAACAGTCTCGTCTCAAAAAACCATTGCATTATAGGGATGTGACATTACGTTAACTTTTTAGTTACTGCAATTGATTTTGAAACTGTTGCATGACAAAGTCATTCTTGCTCGCCTGGCCTAATATTACACGGTGTCCGGAAACTCTTCGTCAGACATTTTTCGGTTTGTCCACAAGTTTCTGGACGTGGTGTATAATTAACGACACTCTCGCAATAATACGCACGAATGCTTGTCGAAAATGATGCTTTACAATCGACGACAAAAATATCTATGGGAAAAAAAAAATTGTTTTCCAAAAAGTTTAAATGATACATTCGTACATAACATTTTTTGTAAAAAAATTCCTAAGCAATTTTTCAATCAAAATGATGACACCTTTCTTTATTTCAAAATGCATGCCTTTCGTACAAAATTTTATATTTTTTAATATCGTTTTGAACAATAGACTGCAACATTTTCTGTATTTTTGGTAATGGTTAATTCTTTAGCTAAATGCTCTTTGTTCAATAATGTATATTTCCAATGAGCGCAACACTTACTGTAATTTTTTCTTTTTAGTTTCAATTTGTCAACTCTTTCTTGAGTTTATTCTACATTGCCTTCTACTTGCAAGACCAGGAGAAACTGAAAGAGGTGAGATTTTTATCCATTAATTGTAATAAGAAATATATAGCTACTCAACGAGAGGTGTAAAAACTAAAATGACAATCAGCACCATATCGAATTTTGACGGTCATCTTTTAATGCTGATTCTCAGTCCGTTTTTGTTAATTTAAATTGTGACGAATCAGATGACAAGCATAACAATGTGACCGTTATGTTTGACAGCTACCATAATTGAGCCCTTATAAAACAGCATTATGTGAAAAAGTGAGTTCTAATATATGGGATGTTAAACATTTTATTTAACTGTAGTGAATGTATACACATCGAAAGTCAAATAATTTTATATGCAATAAGATATTTTAACTAATAGACAACACGTTTTATGTATTTCAATATGTTTATTATCTTCAAATTGCACTTATTTTCCATACATTATTTTCACAACATCTGTTCTATATTTTCCTGCCTAGTCTCATATTCCTTCCAACAATCCATCTGTCAAAACTATTTCTTTATTTGTATACTCACGCTATTGTAAACACTGAAACATACAGGGTGTCCGGAGTTAAAGTGCACAAACGTCGGGAGGAGATTCTACATGATGATAGAAGTAAAAAAAATTTTAACTTTTCTCTAATTTTCATTTTCACAACAATTCAACTTTTGTACCTGAAAACTGCCTTAAAACATTGAAATTTCGAAAAAAGTTATTTATCTCTTTGGTTGTACATAATATCGTACAGAATCACCTCCTGAAGTTTTTTCACTTTACCCCCGGACACCAGTATACAATCCCTAAAAGTATGATCTATGTTAATTTAAAAGAAATCAGTTGTTGCCAATTTATTAAAGACCTTACCACTTTTAGGTCTCCGATATGCCAATTAAATTGATTTTCTGTTCATGAAAATATTTGTATTTTTTGGAAGATGTTTTTGATAACCAAAAGTAAGGAAAAAGTCAGTTTTCTTTAGACACGCGGACAAACACAACCACTTCTATCGCAACTAATTTTTTTGTTTATCTCTTCAGTACTTGTAAGGAATATGAAACAAAGAATACCACCCGTCTATCACAGTTTTTTTTTATTTCTTTTTTTTTATTGTTCTACAATATATATTTCATATTCTAATTCAGTAATGTTGGCCTCACTGGGTTGTTTACCCGTGCTGAGGCATATATAGCATATAGCATATCAGTTTCATCATACATTTTGTTATTCTTTTTCCAGCAATTGGCAGCCCTGTTGATTGCTCGTCAAGTTTTGGGAAATTTAAGGGAGTCTGCCTGGCCGTACTTACTAGAGCACTTGCGGTTGGCTAGACTGAGTCTGGCCCTCTGGGGGGCCCTGAGCCCTAGCCAAGGTTAGTTCTTGCACTTTATTTTAAATCTTTCATTCCCCATTGGTCGATTAATTGTAATTTGTTAGTTGAATAACATTTCGTTCAACACGTTGAACGCCATTATGGAAATGAAGAAACATTACTATTTTAAATTTGAAAAAAAAAATACTCAGATGGCATCGGCGACCATCAAAACGTATTACTTTTTTTTGCCAAATTTTCCATGAAAATCAAGAAAATTAACTGCGGTCATCGGTGACCGTCGTGGCACTATGGGAGAAAAATGACGATTTTCGTTATGAGGTCACCGGCGACCTACATGGCGTTCAACGTGTTAATTAAATTCATTTTTTCATTCACAGGGGTTTATTTCACCATCCTGTTATTATAATTGATAGTTATCGAGAGGATGGTGAAACATTCCCTTAGTCAAAAATTGCCTAACAATCGTCATTTTGAAATTTACCGACACAAGTGTGATGCTTATGTATTGTAAAATATTAGGAGTTGTAATGAATCTAAAAAACATGAAATTATTAAATTTCATTTAAACCTGCTTTTATTTTGTAACGTAATGGTCAGTACCCATAATCGTTCATGCTCAATGGTTTTACACTCATTCGAACATGTCTCGACGTGTGTACCGTCTCACTCGATGCTTTGTTTGAAAGATTCAAGGACCGTAATTCTTGCTCGATGTTTGACAGAAATTTACGATTTGACTGAGCATCTTGATGGTATGTCAATGGCGTCTTACGTCTTATGTGGTTTCAAGTCAAAATTCAAGTTCAAAGCAGGAATACATGTGTGTACATAGCTTTACATCACACCTTAAACTTGAAATTAATTTACAATTTTGCGAATAATTTATTGATTTGGTAGGCAAACCCCCCTTCCAAATTGAAAAAAATTATGAAAAATTTACAAGGTTTGCTAATTTTTTCTCAAATTGCGGTTGGACCTATGGTATCATAGAGATGTACATTTTAATATTTCTGTGGTTAATTTCCATATTTGAATATAAAGCTTGGGAGTTTTTCTTTCTAACACCGTTTAGTTCATATTTCTAACTATGAGGGTAAGGGAGATACAATAATTTGTATGAGCTATTTTGAAAAGAAAAGAAATTCCCTCCATGGGTAATAGTTGTTTGTTCCCAAAACCAAACCAATTAGCCCGAGTTATTAAATGTCATACAGAAATTGTTAACATAATAATTAAAATGATTTAATAAAAAATAAATTGTGTGAAGTACTACAGTAGAAGATGACCGCAATAGATAATGTAGTTTATATTGCCTACAGACTTCTGATGTTCATCTTCTCTTTGTAGATATCTATGTTTCTTTATTAATTTTGTTTTCCTGTCATATATTATCTTTCAGAAAAAGCCCCTGGTAAATTCGAAAAGACCGACAGTAAAGAGGGCACTCCGTCAAAAGGCACACCCACCTCCAACAACCACGAGGTGGTGCTGAACAGTGAAGAAGATCCGGCTAAAAGTGCCGCGGAAAGTGGAAAGGAACCGCACGAGGGGAAGCAAAGAAACATCAGTCAGGCAGAACTGGAGTCACAGCTTTTTAGGGTAAGAAAACTTTTTCCTTGATTATTGAAACAATATTATCTAGAAAAGCATAAAAGATTTGGTTGCGACCGTATGAATGACTGGTTCTGGCTGAGTTGGCATCACGTTTGGGTTCTACTCAGGCATTGTGAGTTTGATTCCTCAGCTGGCGAAGTCGTACATCACGACAAAGCAACATTTTCTGCTTAATGTGGTGGTGGAGATTTAAAAAGATTTTCAGGTTATTCGTAACCTAGGAATGTTTAATTAAAAAAGAAAAAATGTCGCAACTCTGTTTCCCCAAGTTGAAATCTGTCACCATTCATTAAAAAGTAGTCTAATAATTTTTATTTTTATTTAAATTGATCACTGTATGTATTATATATTATTATTATTTTTATATTTAATAAAAACATTAGCTATCTAGGCTTAAAGGTGAGTGATTTTTTTTCAGTATGATGGCACTTTTGCTGAGCATCTGGAGATGGTGATGCAGTTAGGCTACGTGGTGCTGTTCTCGTCTGCTTTTCCACTGGCTGGTCTGTGTGCGCTGGTCAACAACCTGATTGAGGTGCGCGGGGACGCCTTCAAACTGTGCTTCGTTACACAGCGCCCCTTTGGCCGGAGGGTGAACAGCATCGGCTCTTGGCAGGTAAGAACTAATGATTCTAAGCAAATAGTTTTATGTATCTTTGCACGACCATTCTTCAAAGGACAATTTATATTAGGCTTAACGAAACAGTCGCTATCGCTAGTATTGTAAATTAATCTATGTATGTATTGTAAATTAATCTGTTTTCTTTTTCCAGAGTGCAATGGAGGTGATGGTGGGAATAGCAATACTGGTGAACTGCGCATTGATTGGTTTATCCGGTACAGTACACCGAATGTTCCCTGAAGCCACATCCATACAAACCATACTGGTTATTGTCGCTCTTGAGGTATGCTATTTTGATTATATTATTATTATTTTGGTTTGGAACCCGCGCTATATTGTTTATGTTAACAGGTTAGAAAGAGTTCAGGAACGATTTCTCAAATTCCTCAATTTTAAATCATTTAACATATACAACTCTTACGACGAAATCGAGAAACATTTTCGAATCACGAAACTACTCAACAGGAGGATTGTCGCTGATCAGATGCTCTTGTATAAAATTATTAACTTAAAAGTTGAATGCCCGGAGTTGCTGAACAAAATAAATTTCCATGCGCCAATTCGATACAGCAGACAAAATACCCTTTTCTACATTGATAGATCCAATACCAATTCCAATCAAAATGAATTTATGCAAAGGACATGTAACTACTATAATAATAAATTTGCAAATATAGACACTCGTGCTGACATATTCACTGCTAGTTACTATCACTACAGAATTTCATTGTATCACATTCTAACTCATATTCACGACTGTTAAATTGATTGTAACTAATATTTTAATATTACTTGCGTGGCAACTTTTCCTTATCCCTCTCCTCCCCTTTCCCGTTCCAACCCAAGTCTATTTAAATATAGTTAAAATCACTTTTATTTATTGCTGTTTATGGTAGGCATATTATAGGTTTATCGTTTGTTGAATTTACATTCGTACCTATTATTATTTTTTCTATTTGCTGCTTTATTCTGTTTTTTTTTTTCTATTTTTATTAAATATTCTAGTTTACAGGTTAGTTTTATGTTTCTGAATTTATATCTGTGAACATTAATAATTGGTCTGTTTTTTTGTTATCCTCTTATGTATATTGTATTACTAAGACTGTTTATGTTCCTCAAATAAATAAATAATTCAACTAGTAGTTCTGCAATCTAGTGTCCATAAAAGTATGATTCTATTTTTCTCTTATTTAATAAATCAAATCCAAAATTTCCTCTGAAATCATAAGATTTGTAAGCATGTCCTAATATCTTGATAATACGCATCGCTGGTACAATGCTATCTCCTTCGCTCAATTATCCTACAACTACTATAATCCGCCGTTATTTTTACTAGTTGAAAGCACAAAATCAAGCTCTACAATTGGCCGGTATTCGTTCAAATTCAGTAGCGCACCACGTGCCAAGACTCAAGCACCAAGCGTTGTACATTCACGGGTTATTATTATTTAATGATAAACTAATGTTTATAAGACAAGGTTTTTATCCACAGCACAAAGGATAACAAATTATCTGTACCCAAGAAGCATACGGATGCAAGTCCAAAATTTGAAGAAATGAGTTTTTGATGAAGACATGAAGTAAATTATCATGTTCATTAGTGGCAGAAAGATGCAAGCCCTATCTTGAATATTTATGGTATTTTCAAAAATATTATAAGGATGCAAGAACCATTAGCACATTCACACCGTAGAAGCATAAAGATGTACATTGGACTTGCATCTTTCTGCCTCTAACATTACTACGCTTTCCATGGAAGTAAACATTCGAATGTAGACTCAAGTCCATTTTGCGTCCTTCTGCCTCTAATTTCTATGTTTTCTGTGGAATTCAACAGAACAATCCCAGTGCTCTCGTCATTATTTATTGCATTCCTGCAATAAATAATGATGAAAAAGAGTATTTCCGTGTATGAATGTATGACGAGGCTCAAGAAACAGAATTGTTCTGAAGAGACTGATGGAAACATAGGTGGTGATATTATTATTGAAGACCTGACCATGTCACTTACTTATTTATTTACTTACATTTACCTTACCTCATCATTATACTACTGAATGGACTATATAGGGATGGAAAACAGGTGGCAAATGAAGTAGCTTCTTGCCTCTTAAAGTGGATATACAGCGATATGGCGAATAATGTTGAAGAAATAACCGTATGGTCTGACAACTGTGCAGGTCAAAATAGAAATATAACAATAGCCATATCCTACGTATGGCAGGTTTTATAAAAAATTAAAAACCTCAAGATCATTCATCTTAAATTTTTATTACCTGGAAGTAGACTCTGTCCATTCAGCGATTGAAAGGGCAAAAAAAACTACCCAATTCCAAATATTTTACCGCACGACAAAAAAAATTAACGGGAACAATTCATCAGATATTGCAAAACTAATAATCAGTACATTGTACACTCAATGAACTTAGAAAATTTCAAATATTTAAATTCCCTTTAAAACTGGTTCACAATCACCTTTTGTATATCGAAAGAAGAACATGAATGGTAAGGGTTTCCTAATATCAACGGTATTATGGCTACGAGCTGACGTAAATGTGTCGGGGATGCTACTGTATAAAAATGGTTTTCAGGAAACTGAATTTAAATATTATTATATTAGAAGAAAAAGGAGAGGTGTTTTGAGCGGTGACCGGATAAATCATCAAAATGATAATTCATGATAATTTCCCATTTTTAAAAAGTTATATAAAGTCATGAAAAGTGATGGTAAAGTGAAGAACAAAATCTCTATTAACTGGGTTAAGTGGGTTAGGTTAGGTTTAATTTATTTTTTTCATCGTTTCTAATGACTTTATATCACTTTATAAAGGTGTGTTGAATTATCATGGAACCGTTTTGAGCACCCCGGAGGTATTGCCCCAGGTAAATACAATTCCAATCGCATTAAATACACCAAATTTTGGTGTCCTACAAAAGATGTTACAGTGGGTACCAGAGCCACTGCACTTTTTTTACACTTATTTTTTTTAAATCTTTTTTTTTCTCTGTCAGATGACGAAGATATGGAAAATACCAATAATTTGTAAAAATAATTATAATTAAATAAAAAAATATATAAATAAAATAGATATTTATATATACCGGTTATATAGTTATTATTTTACTTCCAAATGAAATTTCAACATTGATCTATTTTATTTATATTTATATTTACCTATAAATATCTATTCGATTTTTTATTTATATTTACCTAGTAAATATAAATATCTATTTTATTTATAGGGAAATATAAATATAAATAAAATAGATATTTATATTTACCTGTTATATAGTTATTATTTTACTTCCAAGTGAAGTTTTCAACATTGATCCCTTTATAATATACCATGTGTCATACCAAAATATTCAGTATCATTTTGAAGCAGAAGGACTCAAGTCCACAATGCTTTTTTTAAAACATTTTTTTTAGGCTTTGCATATAAAATATTTTATTTTATTTTCTCATTTTCGATACAAAATTAATTGATTCAATAGGATAAAAAATAAAAATCAATTATCATGAATATCCGCAGAAGTTATGAGACCAAACTTACAGAAAAAAAAGTATTTTGGCTCTCCTGAACATTTAGCTTTTTGGACTTGCATCCGTATGCTTCTCGGGTACAGTTATTATAAGCATCAATCACTCGCCTGAAATATCCGTACAAATTGAAAATATCTCCCGAGTATAAATAAATGCCGCAGACGGCATAATAAATCTCGTCGGCTGCATTTATTTTTACTTGGGAGATGTTTTAAATTTGTATGGATATTTCAGGCGAGTGATTAATGCTTATAATAATTTATTAACGGGTTCGTTTATCTTGATCTTACACACACAGTTAATATTTAATATACTGCGATCATCTATCTTGCTAGAGCTGATCATGTTACCAATCACCGTGGTTAATTATTGTTGTTTTAGGGTATTTCCGTTAGTTCTCTACGTATCCTAGCACTGTGGCATGTGTTTCTGTTTGTTTCATTCTACCCTATTTTTTATTTGAACGAGGTTACGCAGTGGAGACTTCTTGCAAGCTGCACAAACATGACACCTTAACATTAAACTAAAAAATTTTAATTTTTATGAAAGATCGATAGGCGTGTTTGTTCGTTTTTACGAAATACATACCTGTTTAAATTTATATTATATTTTATTGTATGTGTTACACTATCATCACTCCATCTTACAAAATTCACATTAACAACATTGAGCGAATACAAAAAAAATGTCTACGTTTTATAAATTTTAAATTAAATATCCCTGTCGAAGACTTAAAATACAATTTCTTATTAAATACTCTAAAAATACATACATTAGAAGATAGACGTAAAATAAACGATTTAACGTTCTTATTCAAAATACTTAACTCTAAATTCGACTGTTGTGAACTCCTGCAACTTATAAACATACATACACCCACAGTAACAACACGACAAAATACAATATTCTACAGCAGCACACATAAGCGTAACTACATTGCCCACTCTCCGATACAACGACTTCACACCATGGGAAATCATTACTTGGGTGATGTTGACATATTCAATACCAACTTGGCAAGTTTTGTGGATCATTTAAAACATTTATTTAAACAATAATCCTAAACACATCATGTAAACCTACAAATAGCTGTAATTTTCTGTTTTTGTTTCTTGTGTTTGTATGACTTGTTGCATAGCTTTTATCAAATGTAATTTTATTCTTATTTTTTATGTTTCAAAGTATTTGTCAAATTAAAATTATACTACCAACCATGTAAAAGCCCTCTGGGCGTTAACTCTTTGCACGCGGCCGTATCAACTGTTGTTACGGCAAAAAGTCTATACTCACACGCGGCTGTATCAACAGTTGATACGGCAACTTTGACGGCCGATATTCCCGCTCTCTTTCGTCATAAATGTATTTCTTGCTCACTTGGACATTTGTAGAACTATCACGATGCTGACATCTACAAGAATTTCTCAAAAATAAAATTGTATTTCATAAAAAAAGATCGATAACCAAGTGCGTTTCTTCGCGCCTTTTAGTCCTTTAGTTTACATTTTTGTCAACGGATGGCGTTAGTACTAGTTTGTCATTCACAACTTTTCATAACTAAGAATGATAAGTGATCATGGTGTCCCACTTGTGTCTATAAACACAGTGGCCTAAGTACACACACACCGAGAGTGGTTTATTTATGACGCCGAGTGAATGGCGGGACCACATTCAAAAGATACGGTACGTCTTTGTATGAAATTTTATGTTTTTGTTTTTATAAACATCTAAGAGTGTTGACACACGAGGATTTGTTTTCATATTGTGGAGAATAATCTGTTCTGTCTTTATAGTCCAATAAATCATGCCAGAATGCTATAATTTGACATTTAATTGCATGCATTGGTATTTGAAAATATGTACCGCGTACAGGTATAGATAAAACGGAGCAAATTAACGCGTTCAAAAGGTTAAATAAATAAATAAAATAAATTTTTTTTTTTTTTTTTAAAAGAAAGACAAACATTCCCGGGTTACGAATAACCCAACAATGTTTGAAAATCTCCTACTACCACCACAGAAAGCCGAAAATGTTGCTTGTGTTGTGATGGAGGACTTAGCCAGTAATAAATAACTATAATCTGCCACTTTCACTGATTGGATAATTGCCTGGTTTTTGGGGTGGAGGATTATTAAGAGAGATTTTTAGTGTATTCTTTAGTTTGATTTGTGTATGTATTATCTGTTCAGCACGTGATGCTGGTAACTGTGCTGATGATCAAACTGGCAGTGCCGGAGCTGCCCTCCTGGCTGGCCACCGAAATGGCCAAGGTGGAGTTCCAGAGAAGGGAAGCCACCAGGACCATGCACACTCCACTACAGGTGACATTTTCCATCACTTTTCATCACTTTTTTTCATCACTTTTCATTACTTTATTATGTATGAACATTGTCCAGAAACTCGTAGTACAAGTAGCATACTGGTGCATCTACATCACATTTGGAATAAATTTTGTCGCATTACTTTTTTGATTTGCGCTTTCATTTTCAAGTAAATTTCTTCCGAAGTTGGTTCGTTAATATCAGCTGTTTATTGTCTTTTAAAATGCAATGAAGCGTAGACCTGCTCCAAAATTTTTGACCCTTTGGTTTGTCGAAAAAAGGGAAAAAAGTTTTTAAAAAAATTGATGTATGTACTTGAATTGAATGATATGTATTACGAGGCATATCCAGAAAGTAAGTGTACTGAGGCTCTCACGACCGAATGAATTTTATTTTCGATATGTTGGCTACACTTACGTGTAGCCTGACTCTTCCCCTCCGCAACGAGACCTGTTCAAGGTCAGTACGTTGAGAAGTGTCAACGCGACAACACGTTTCGTGAAAAATGTCAATCCAATCTCCCGCCAAATGCGAAATACGCGGCGTCATCCGTTATCTCGTTTGGAAGGAAAAACCTCCGTTTGAGGTTTATAATGAGGTTAAAACTGCATATGGTGATAAAGCTATGAATTGTACGAGTGTGTACAAGTGGTATCGCGAGTTTAAAAACGGTTCTCACCTCTTCACCTTCCACCAAAAAGTTCAAAACCACAATTTCAGCCAAGAAAATCGTAGCATCCGTGTTTTGGGACTGTCAAGGCATAATTTTGATTGAATATCTGCCTCAAATGGAGACCATCAACTCTGCAAGATACTGTGAGACCCTAAAAAAATTGCGGAAGGCGATTCATAACAAGAGGAGAGGCATGCTGACAAAGGGAGTCAGCCTGCTGCACGACAATGCCAGACCACACACGGCCAACGCCACGAAGGAACTGCTTGCTTCGTTTAAATGGGATATCCTGAACCACCCCGCGCATTCCCTTAACCTAGCACCTTCAGATTATTATTTCTTTACCTCCCTGAAGCTGTACATGGGTGGAAAAAGGTTTTCAACCGACGAGGAGGTAAAGGAGGAGGTGGAGAAGTGGACGAAGGGGTTGGCGGGAAACTTCTTCGAGGAAGCCATCAAAAATTTATACCCCGCTTCACCACCTGCATTGAGAGGAATGGCGACTATGTCTAAAAATAGCTTACATATGTACTACGGTAACCATGTAATTTTTTTGTTTCAATAAAAAGATTTGTAACCTACAAAAATTCAGTACACTTACTTTCTGGATACGCCTCGTATATACCAGTTTCTCACTTGTACAGTGAGTTTTGCGGACACTTTCACAAATCTTCTTTTTTGTCTGGTTACCGGATTGTACTCCCTGTCATTTTTATAAACATTCATATTATATTCTTGCATTTTTGGTTATAATTAAGTACCTTGTTATCTATTGTTACCTAATGATTCTGATGTTCTCTGTTTAGTTGGAGAGCGGTGGCAACTCTAGCGGCACCAGTCAGGAAGATCTGTTAGGATTGGACCAGCCGAGGAGTTCTGTATCCGACGAGGTCACCATCACCCCCGAGGAGCGGCTACTGATCGGGCGCTTCACGGTGCAGCCCGCCAAGGCCGGCGCGTTGCTTCACGCCATGCACAATGGAGGGGAGGGGGAAGGTGGGGACGACGTCTTCGGGGAGGCCGAGCCACTACTGGCCTCCAGGACCGGCAGTCGGAGGGTGTCGGATAGAGAAAGTTAGTACATCTATACATGGTGTCCCGAAACACGTAGTACAAACGGGAAAGAAAATCGACAAAAAAATATATTTTTGATCTGAACATTTCGATTTTTTTTTAACGTTTGGAGTCAGGTCTACTCTTTAACGCATTTTTAAAGACATTATACAGGTGATATTAACTCTATAGCAATAAAGATATAGAAAATATTTTATATATATGCCTCAATTTGGGAAGCAGGTATGGGTATCGTAGCCCCGGGAACCATTTATTGGATTACGAACACCCCTGCCATAGGTTACCCAAGTTGTTTGCTACGTTTGGTGACTTAGCAGGGGTGTCCGGGTTCATGGAGTGATGTTTATCTAGGTCTTGGCAGCGGATGCATCTGCCCACCTGTGTGGCGTGTCAGATCGGGAAACTGGTTGAGGGAGTCCTTTTGATCTCTCGAGCCGGACTCTAGACCCATCGTCTTGCACATTGTCTTCTCTCTCCTCACAGCATTCCTAGAGATGACATAGGATCTGAGGGAAATTGTTTTCCTGAGGGCCTTCTGTGTGGAGCGAATGTAAAAAAAAATACATAAAATGTTGATAAAATGCTCTCTGATACATCCATATTTTAGGAACATTATAAAAAATTTATAAAATTAAAAAATTAAAAATTTTATTTCCGTTTCCTAATGTTTTTTTATTTTAATTTTTATGTAATGTATTTTTGTAGACTAAGCTGTAAGTTGTAGACTACTCTTTTTTCCATTCTAATAAAAATATTATTTCTGGTACTTAGGGGCCGTTCAAGTATTACGTAAGCAGATTTATTACAATTATTTACCCCCTCTTCCCCCTTGTCACCAAAAGTAAGCAAAGCTCTTACCCCCCCCCTCCCATGCTTACGTAAAAATTGGAACCTATTTGCATTTTTCTGTTAATGCATTCTGTTTTTTTATTGATTCATAAGCAGCACTTCTAAAATAGACTAAGGATAGAGGACTTTAATGCACATAATATTCATTTAAACAAAATTTATTGACACGGTGGGAATCCCCCAATATGTATTCGGTTTTCAAACATAGACAATGTGTGGGTTACCAATGTGTAAAAAAAAATAACTACTGCTGAGCAGTGCTGACGTAATCACTATCTCGACCCCCCACCCCCCCATGTCATCAAAAATAAGCAAAGCAAAGACCCCCCTGCCCCCCTATAGTGCTCACATAATACTTGAATGGCCCCTTAACCACTGTTTTTACTCACAACATCATTAAATTTGTTTGATGGGTGGAAAAAGGGCATAGACACTATAGACAGCTATTTTAATTATCTTACTATACACGGTGTCTGGAAACTCGTAGTACAAGCGGGAAACTGGAGAATCTACACCACATGGGGAACCCAAAAAAACATAAAGTTTTTTGATTTGAGCATTTTCAAAAAAAAAAAAACCAAAAAAATATATTTTTCGGCTATTTTAGGGTTAAAGTTTTTTCTGGTGTTTAGGGTTGAATAACAGATGTTTTAACCCTGCAGAGCAGAAATATTTTATGATTACACCGGGTTAAATGGAGGGTGATTTCAAAATAATGCTTCAAATCCGAGTTTTTTCATTTGTTTTACTTTCAAATAGTTTTAATTAGTTGGGTATTTTGATCTTCAGTAATAATTTATAAGAATTTGATTAAAAAAAAAAAAAAAAAAAAAAAAAAAAATCAACTTCAAACTCGATTTACTCGATAACGAAAGCTCAAATAAAAATAAAAAATACTACAAAATCGACTCCAAATGTGATGTAGATTCACCAGTTTCCCGCTTGTACTACGAGTTTCCGGACACCCTGTATATATATAACAAATAGTTTGTAATACAAACAGATAGTTTGCCCATGTTTTATAATCATTTTCAATCACTGAACACAAAGAAAACTTTGAATGCGATTATCTCAGAATGCAAGTTTAGTGATAATGCCTCTTTTCCACCAAATGCTTCAATTTTGTTTATATGCATATATTTTTTCAGGCGACGGCAGATCCCGCCAGAGTAGCATTGGGACGCCCCCCCTCTCCAGCAGCCCCCGCCGCCCCCTCATCCCCGAAATCCCCGCCTTCAAGACCCGAAACACCCCCTCCCCCACCCCAAACCTACCGCAGGTAATTAACTTTATTTTTTCTTGTGGGACAGATAATAATACTATCTATAATAATAATCTATACCCAGATTTAGGAAATTAAATTAAAAGAATTTCTTAGACTATAAAAATATTACCATGTGTTATTTCGGCCACTGGCATTATACCTAGCTCTCTCATTCAAAATTTAGGCGTATTAGATCTGTCAAAGAATTTATACATAAAAATGCAAAAATCAGTCATTTTAAATACATGTAGGATTACGAAAGATTTTTTTGAATATTTTTATTGAGAGATCAGTAGGATTTATAGGTCCAATTAGGAGTTCTACCGAGCCGAACCCTCTGATATGAAAATATCTGGAGTGGGTGAATTATTTTCCCATTTGATCTTTGGTGATTTGACGTGTTGTTTTTGTATTATTTTGTATTTATTATGCTTATATAATGCACTTGTATAATGTGAATTGACTAGATTATCATTTGTGGAAAAGTGTGTGGAAGGGTTTAGTTTTTCCTGTTGGGAAGATTTAACCCGGACATAAAGTATTTTTTTATAAAATTTTTTTTTGTTCAAAATTTTGAGTCTCGGAAAGTCCTTTTGACCGTTTGCTTTTGAAATTTTGACACAATGTTGCATATGTTTTTATATTTATTATGTAGATGTAACCTGTGACAGGTAGAAACATGTTTTTGGAGAAAAACAGCGCCATCTGTTGGATGTAAAAGCAACACGCGCTATTTTTTCTCTATCTGCCCAGACAGACTGAGCAAGGAGCAATGCGGTGCGGGGTACATTAATATTAATATTTTTGTTTAATTAGCCAAGCAGTTCCAGTGGGGTTGAATCGGCTATTCCTGCTCGCAGCCCGCTGGTGGCTGAAATTCCTCCCTTCCGACCAAAGAAGTCTCCTTCTCCGGAAAGGCACTGGTCCCATGTAAGTTATACATATATATATATTTTTTTTTTAAATACATAACTTTGAATTTCGATTTTGTTTTATTGATTTAAAAAATAAAAGATTGAAATGTAATCTTGGAAGTTTAAATTAACCCACTTCCCGACATCCGATATAACTGAAACTCGGCAGATCGATTCGTCGTCGGTAACAATGCATTCTATTAACTTGCACACGCGTACCTAGACGCATTTTTCTGAAATTGGATTGACATTTTATTTAAGAATTTACTGCAGGTTATATACGAAATACATTTCGTTACTATCCAATTAGGACTTGGCTTAGATGTTAGCGGTGTTGAGTCCAGTCCCCGGGGAGGAAGGTTCAATCCTCAGTAAAACCAGAAACAAAAAAAAAATTCTTTGAAAATAGATGTATTAAAGTAAATCTTTTTTACCGGTTGATTTTTTGTTATAATTTACTCCACATGGGTGACCCTGAGGAAAATAACTTCCTCAGAGCCTATCTCATCTTTGGGGATGCTGTGTAGGGGGGTCTTTTTAAGTAAGTAAAATTCTGGAAAGAAAGGGTGTGTGGGAGAAAGGGGGTAGGAATCTGGGGGTCAGTGGTTCCAGGAGTGATGTATAGATCCATCCCTCCCTTTGCGTTGCTAGGTATTGGTGAAGAGAGTCCAACTGTAGAGGTCAACTAGGGCTCTATTCCTGAATCGTTGGTCGTCATTGCTATTCCCGAAATTGGTCGAAGGTACATACTTCGACGCCAAACGTCAAAAGTCATTCCACACAACAACTACTGGGTATAACCAGTAGAAACAGGGCAGCGAGTGGTAGGTTGTTGGCGTTTCTATGGAATTGGCTGTCAAAATCTAGTCTAGCTGTCAATTTTTGTTTTACCGCGCGGATTCCGCAAATGTAAAAGTGGGTGAAAATTTCCCACTTACTAAGTCTTTATCGGAGCTTACAAGCTCAATTAAGAGTTGCTTTTGGCAATTTGTAATATGTCCCGCAGCCATTTCTGTTTTGAATAACGAATAACTGTTGTCTGTTTGACAGTCACACCATAGAAATCCCAAAAACATCAGGAACATAGACAATATTCACAGGGGTGCCAATATAATCATCTCTTCTACCAACTTCGACCGTTCGACGCTCAAGAATACGTAAAATTGAAACATTCGAAAAAGTTAGTCGCGACGACTAGTAGTTTTTCACTCGAAGACGGCGCATACGAAAACGATTGATCGTTCAACTCCAGAATCGCAGGCCTGGCCTCTCCCGATCCGTCTTGCCACTTAGCTAGTGGGCAGATAAATCTGCCACTATGACTTGGACAAACCTCACTCCACGAATCCGGGCACCTTGCTAAGTCACAGAACATAGCTAACTACTTGGGGTGATCTATGGCAGAGGTGTTGGTTAACCACCGGAGCAAACAGAGATTTGTAATACGACACAATATGCTGTCAATGAAAATCAATAATAAAAAACGTAAGCCTTGTGAATGACGCTATCAAGTATTATAGAATGATACTCTTTATGACACAAATAGACAGGCAAATAACAAAACGCGACTTTCCTGTCCGTTGTGTCTCGCATCCCTGACTAAAAGATGTGTAATATACTTTGTGTCAATTCACATAATAGACGCTGTGCCATATAAATCTCCTCGAAGATGACAGTAATAGACAATATGTCATATCAAATCTCCCCTAAGACGACACCAATAGACAATATGTCATATCAAATCTCCTCTACAATAATATATCAACATACATATATGTAATAATATCAACAGACAAAGTAAAAGTGATGTACAAATTTTTTGTTAATGAAAGACAAACATTCCCAGATTACGAATAACTTGACAACAATTGAATTTCTTCTTTTATCATTATTAAAAGTGTAAATATTACTTGTAAAATGATGGACTTAAGCTACCAAACGGTTGAACCCACGATACCTGGGTGGGAACCCGACGTATTTGTTCACTCGGCTACTAATCGGTCTGATTACAGTCTCTCATACATTTGCAAACCGGGCTGGAATGGAGTTTTAAAAATATATATTATGTGACACCTTACAAGAGCGCCCCTGTCTGTACAGTGTAAAGGCAGGGGAGCTATGTCACCACCCAGTTGGGCAGCATTGTGAGATGGGTTAAAGTAGGGGCTGTAGGAAGGAATTTATTAATGGGGGTCTTGAAGAGGCCCGGATTATGTAAAGGAGGAAAAACAGATACCGGTAGATCGTTCCACATACGAGCCATCTTACACAAAAACCAGTCTAAGAAGCGGCCCGTTCTCGTGAAGCCAACCTCAACTGTGAACGGGTGTTCTGCTTGTGTACGTTGAGTTTCACACACGTGCACCAGTGCACAAAAGATCAACGCTGCTAGCTCCTTAGAGCAGGCTCCATTAAATTACCCGTAAAACATACTCATCATGCTTACATTGCGCCTGTACATAAGAGATGGCTATCAGTCTGTTAACAATAGATTGTCAATCAGATAGAACGCCCTCTTTTGCACATTTTTTACAGAATCAAGTGGGTTTATTAAGTATTTTGGGGCTCCAGTCTAGAGGTGGCTCCGAACATGTTTTTTAAATTTTTGCCTAGTTTTTTGGAAACCAGATTTGCTCTGGCTTCTATAAAGCTCCGATACTTAAAGTTAAATTATTTCACTGACTGTAAGGTGGGTATCACGTACCCACACAAAATTGTTACACCAACTGTAAGTTGGGTACCACATACCCACATAAATTTGTTAAACTAACTGCAAGGGGGGTATCACGTACCCACATAAAATGTATGTAACAGTTTGTAATAAAGTTTAATTATATTTTCCT
This sequence comes from Hesperophylax consimilis, assembly GCF_061612785.1. Lineage (NCBI taxonomy): Eukaryota > Metazoa > Arthropoda > Insecta > Trichoptera > Limnephilidae > Hesperophylax > Hesperophylax consimilis. Next base: position 25,035,893 of record NC_142859.1, read on the forward strand.
GGATCTTCTGTTCTTATCAATATAATAAAACCATAATTTTAGATTGGATAAATATTTATGATTAGAGTTGAACCTTCATAGTTAATTACAAATTATTCCAATGAGTTATGTACAACAAATAGGAACTTTCGTTACATAACTCCACAAATTCACTTGCTTATTATTGAAGCACCTACGAAACAAAATGGCACGAAATACGTAAGCCAAATATGGGGTGGGGTGTTATATACCCGAGATGAGTTCTCACATGTGTATCTCCTATTTCCGTCGGTGCAAAACTAGCCATTGCATTTTAACCTCTCCCCGCACCCTTTCCTCTAGCTACAGAGACGCCAAGGCGCCCTAGTTTCGAGCACCATGATAAAAATATAAAATATTTTGTTTCGAAATGTCGGGGTATGCGATACCCGAACTTATTCACTTTGGGTTAATTTTTTTTTTCTTGCATAGGAGACAGAGCACCCCGGGGTGCACCTGACTGTGGGCCCAGGGGGTGCGGAGTGGATTCCCAGGCCCCTGAGGGCTGCTGCCCTGGCCGCTAAGGAGCCCCTGCATCGTTCTACTCACTGCATTCCACCGCTGCCCTCCTTGAAGCTGGAGAGAAAGGTGAAACATAACACATAGCTGATTTACTATCTGCTTAGTTGGAAATTCACTGATTCATGCTGATGAAGGACCATTAATTCCCTAAAATAATAGAATATTTTTTAGTAATTATAATAATAACTTTGTTTATAACCACGAATTTATTTAATTTATTACAACCGACTGGTTTTACTCAACACAACTATCATCAGGGTATAAATTAAAGCCTGGTGATGCTTGTGTTAAGCGAAACCTATTGCTCATAGTAAATTTGTGGTAATAAAAAAAGTTATAGGTCATTGAGTTGACATCGCATTTTGTCCCACCCAGGCGTAGTGTGTTCAATTCCTCGGCTGGCTAAGTCCTCTATCACAACACAAGCAACATTTTCCGCTTACTGTGGTGGTAGTAGGAGATTTTCAAACATTGTCAGGTTATTCGTAACCCAAGAATGTTTGTCTTTCTTTTTAAAAATTTTTAAAATTAAATTTCATTAATGTGTCAAACCAGAAAGTGACTACTTAATACCAAAATAAAATAAAATCTTATTTAACCTCAATAATGTCAGAGCAGAAAATCCTCAAAATTCCCCTGACTTTCCGCTGAGAGTTTTGGGGATCTCTAAGAACGGGTTATTTCACAGAACAATTCATCAAAATTCAAAGTTGTTTTTCAAGTTCTGTGAAGGTTTTTTTCAAGTTCTTTTATTATATAATTATTGGCTGGTTGTTTCTCAAAACTGAAATAGTAAAAGGATGTGGATAGATCCTTCATACATAGAACTTGATGAATTGTTCAAATTCTGATAAACAACCCGTCCTTGATCAATCAACAGTTGTTATACATTAGCATCTAGATTTAGTATTATTTTAGATTATGCGTGTCAATAATAATGATCTCTATATTTATAATTAATAATAGAAAAACCATCAAAATATACCTTTATTATTTATTTACAGGAAATATCTGCAGCAAGTGGTGTGACTGGCTCTGATCCGGAACTACTGGGGGCTCGGAGTGTAACACCCACCAGCACCCCGCACCCCCACCCTCCCGCCCCACACTCTTCCCCACCCACCGCCCCTGCCTCCGAGAATGTCACCTCCGCCTCCTCTGGAGAGGAGGATAAGCCTAAAGGTTGGTCAATGTGTTTCATTGCAGTGTGATAGCTAAAGGTTGATGGAAGTATTTCACTGCAGCGTGATAGCTAAACGTTAGTGGAATTATTTTCATTGCAGTGTGAAAGTGAAATAGCTAAAGGTGGGTGGAAGTATTTCATTGCAGCGTGATAGCTAAACGTTAGTGGAATTATTTTCATTGCAGTGTGAAAGTGAAATAGCTAAAGGTAGGTGGAAGTATTTCATTGCAGCGTGATAGCTAAACGTTAGTGGAATTATTTTCATTGCAGTGTGAAAGTGAAATAGCTAAAGGTGGGTGGAAGTATTTCATTGCAGCGTGATAGCTAAACGTTAGTGGAATTATTTTCATTGCAGTGTGAAAGTGAAATAGCTAAAGGTAGGTGGAAGTATTTCACTGCAGCGTGATAGCTAAACGTTAGTGGAATTATTTTCATTGCAGTGTGAAAGTGAAATAGCTAAAGGTGGGTGGAAGTATTTCATTGCAGCGTGATAGCTAAACGTTAGTGGAATTATTTTCATTGCAGTGTGAAAGTGAAATAGCTAAAGGTAGGTGGAAGTATTTCACTGCAGCGTGATAGCTAAACGTTAGTGGAATTATTTTCATTGCAGTGTGAAAGTGAAATAGCTAAAGGTGGGTGGAAGTATTTCATTGCAGCGTGATAGCTAAACGTTAGTGGAATTATTTTCATTGCAGTGTGAAAGTGAAATAGCTAAAGGTAGGTGGAAGTATTTCATTGCAGCGTGATAGCTAAACGTTAGTGGAATTATTTTCATTGCAGTGTGAAAGTGAAATAGCTAAAGGTAGGTGGAAGTATTTCATTGCAGCGTGATAGCTAAACGTTAGTGGAATTATTTTCATTGCAGTGTCATAGCTAAGGGTTGGTGGTAGGGTTGGGTGACAACAGTGAGAGACGAATGAAAGAGGTTATAGTATTGCAGTGGCTTTATAGAAGTAGCGAATGTAGTTGTAGTTTGTTGCTGACAGTGAATTACTCCGTCGCTTCAGTGGAATGATTGGTGGCGAATCCTCCAGACCAATGCTCGACACCAAAGCGCAGATGAATGGTAGTGAAGTGTGGTCATGGTGATGAAGGCAGTAGCTCGACGCGCTGCGAGCGGAGACCAGACTCAGTGGTAATGTTCATTACTGGTGGTGAAGACCATGGGTCTTCCGGATGCTCCAGTATGATGAAAGAGCCGGAAATGCTGTGGATCTCAATGGTAGATGATGTGAGCGCGAAGGCCTCGCGGCGCAGGCGGCACAGGTCGGTGAAGCGTCTCCAGGCCTAGGCGCAACTGTTAGCTCCCGCGATGTACAGAGTAATATAATGAACTATGTTGTAATTACAGAAAAGAAAAAGCAAAGTCCGGCCACGGCAGCCCTGGTGAAGCGGGCTCGCTCTGTGGCAATCTTCTCCTTGCGTCTCAGGAAGGCCCGAGAGGCTGCGGCAGCCAAGGCAGAGAATGCTCCTCCACCACCAAAGGTAATATACTAACCTAACCTCATTTAACGAAACTTAACCTAACCTCACTTTATCTAATTTAAACCTGTATTACCTGATAACGAACGATGATTGTTATGAATTGGAAATTACTTTATTAATCACAAATATGTGAATTGTTTCAGGCCCTACCACCCCCCATATACGGCGGGGAACTGAACCTCATTCCACTGGAACAATTGATTCACGTGGAGGATGTGATGCCACGATCATCTTCTTGAATCAGCTCCACTTTATTTCACTTTTTCCAATGGTCATATTAAATACCTACCGTTATTTTCATCAATAAGTTAATTTTTTGTATTTTTTTATCTTTGTTTCACAATGCTCATGTGTTTTTCTTCTAAGAAGCATATTATGGCGGTAAAACTGAGCCTAACCTAACTTTGTTTTTAATATTAATGCATTTATGTTTATTTTTAAATTTTAAAAATAATTGGGCAATAATTATGTAAATTTTAATGTTTAGAAATTTTATGTGCGTAGGTCGATTGATTATTTGATAGTTATTGTTAGATAAATGCAATAGTTGACATTATCATAGTATATGTATTGATTATTAATTTTGTATAGCTTTTTTTAGACAAGTTTTAGAAGCGTTTTTGTATATTTATATGTAGATGTGACACTTTCAGGTAGTTGCTCCAAGGTATCCTAACCTAATCCTTTTCAATAATATGTATTCATTGAGTTATGCATCAACAGTTCAACCACTAATACTTAGGCCTTAGACTGTTCGTGCTTAACTATGTAACATTATTATATTAATTTGTGAGAACACAGTTTTCATAACATTTAAAAGTCTTATTTTTATTCTTAATATTTCTACTTCTTAGTGTTGTGATCTTAACATTCCATTTAGTACTACATAATACAATATTATATTAAATTCCTCTCATACTAAATGTTCCCTTGCAACTATCATTCTAGCTAAAACTTAGGCGCGCGAACCAAATTACTACTACTTATTTTCTTCGATCTGTATGTCACATTTATTTAAGAACGTACTCTATTTTATCAGCTTTGGTATGTATTTTCTTTGATCTTCATGTCATGGTTATTTAAAATCATACTATACTTTTTAATGATTTTCGTTGATCTATACGTCGTATTTATTTTATCAGCTTTAGTGTGTATTTTCTTTGATCTGTTTATAACTATATAAACATATTTTATTTTATCAGCTTTAGTGTGGATTTTCTTTTGATCTGTATATCATGGTTATTTAAAAATGTATTTTATCTTTTTAGCTTTAGTATGTATTTTCCATGATCAGTACATCATTGTTATTTAATAATGTTTATTTTCAGCTTTAAAACATATTTTCTTCAATGCTTACATCATTTTTGTTTAAGAATGTATTTTATTTTATAGCTTTAGTATGTAATTTCTTCGATCTGTGCGTCATATTTATTTTAGAATGTATTTTATTAGCTTGTTCTGAACATGAGGTGGGACATAGACCTGGTCTTCATGTATACCATTTGAGTACTCAACATGAGGTGGCACATAAACCTGGTCTTCATGTATACTATTTGAGTACTCAACATGAGGTGGGACATAGACCTGGTCTTCATGTATACTATTTGAGTACTCAACATGAGGTGGCACATAAACCTGGTCTTCATGTATACTATTTGAGTACTCAACATGAGGTGGGACATAGACCTGGTCTTCATGTATATCATTTGAGTACTAAACATGAGGTGGAACATAAACCTGGTCTTCATGTATACCATTTGAGTACGCAAACTTTGCAAATCCAATATTATTTAACGCCTAATACATAATTTTTTCTAAATCATAGAATATTTTGTATACATTGCTACATCATTAGCAAACTTTAATCGAATTTCTGATCTTCCAATATACATTCCATTAATCCTAATAATATAAATAGTACTCCTCAAGTTGTGGCCTATTAGCTAATATTTATTTATTAAACTAACTAACTAACCATCACGCCGTTTCCCCGAAGGGGTAGGCAGAGAGGACGGACCGCCAAACAACTCGGTCTTGGCACACACTCCTTGCCTCATTCACATTCATACATCGTCTCATACATACTCTTCTATTATTCTGACTCGGCCCGACTCAAGTATCTCATTCACTTGGTCGTGCCATGTCTTCCTCAAGCGTTCCCGACTTCTGCTACCATTCGCTTTTGCATCATATATCCTCCTTACACTCCTATCTTCGCTCATTCGCTCTACATGCCCAAACCATCTAAGCGTCCCTTTCTTAATCTTACTCATTACGCTTACATCAGCCCTGCACTCTTTGCGGATCTCCACATTCCTCTCACGATCAAACATGGTTTTACCACACATACGCCTCAGGGATCTCATTTCAACAGCATTCAATCTACTTTCATCCTTTCTTTGCCAGTTCCATGCCTCACTTCCATACATCAGGGTAGGTACCAGCACTCCGTTGGGGACTGCTAACTTCAATTGTTCAATTTCAACTACTAACGTCAATATTTATTAAATCTTTCACTAAATATGAATCATTTTACAGCAATTCCAGGTTGTGTCATTTGAACGTTACATTTGATAGGTCTTTGTGAACCGCTGATTCTTGGCTCTTTTTAGCTTTTGATCAGACGTCAAGCATTATCCCCATGCTATTATCCTTGATGGCCAATCAAATGTCGATCAGACGATGAAACGGGAAACAGGAAAAGTAAGAAAATGACAAAAATTCAAAATTGCACTAATTATTGTCAAACAAATGATGGAGATTTGAACAACCTAACCTAACGTCACAAGTGAAAATTAAAATGGAATTAGGAATTATTTAGCTGACAATACTGTATATGCACGGCTTATGGAATTAAAAATGCTTTGTCAATTATTTATTATGTACTAACAATTTACATTAAAATTCTCAGTTTTGTTTTCTTCTGCATCCTTTTAGAAATGTTATAATTTTGGCAAAATACATTTAGTAATTTTTAAATTTGATATTTACAAACTTTTGTAATTTCTTTAATCATTTTCACTGCTTGTTGTCCAACCTTCACTTGTACTACCATAATCAATATGGTTTCCATAAAACTTTGTATACAAATCATAACGATGGGGAGAGCTTAATTAATAAATTGTTAAGTTTGCCATATTATGTCAAGAGTGTAATCATTGATGTTTAAAGATATATTTTTCTAGCAAAGTAATTGTAATTGTTAGTTATGTATTTATTTAAAATACTTTGAAGTGTAAATTAATAATTAGCTATTTAATATTGCAAACTGGGAAGAAGGTAATTAGTTACCTTAAAAAAATTGTAATTTTCATAAAAATAATACTTGTTTTTTTGCTTTGTTTTTTATTTGTTTTCAAAAATATTATTTTCTGATAAATTCTGAAAATTCAAAAAAGTGAAAATAACAATAAAATTATTTAATGTGAACGTAATCTGACATTTTACGCTTTTGAATATATTCCACAATTAACAGATTTAGGTTGAGTTGCTTCAACCTCTGTCACATTTGATTGGCGATTAAATGGATGATTAGTGCCTTTTTTGATGTTTAAACAGTTCCGGTTAGACGCAGATTTTCACACTGTTTCAGCTTTTCTCGATTTTATCATCATACAAATGTGACAAGGTTTAAAACATCCCTATCTTAGCTTTTTTCACAACTTTATTTCATCAGAACATAATTTCTGTTCACTAAAATTATTAGTTTTATAAAATTGTCTATAAGTAGCTAGAGAAAAATTTGCTGTGTTTTATTGTTTAGAAAAAAATAGTGCTTTGTCTGTTGCTTTTGTAAAATGTGTTATAATCAAACAGAATAGCTAATAGTCTACAAAGGGAAACATTTAGAGAGTGTTTCTACTACTAATTCTAATTTACAATAGTTACATGTATAATAAAATAAATTCTGTAAGTAATAAAAACTAGTCTGCTAGGTTCAAAATACACATAAACATAGTAGTTTAAATAGTTTACTAGTCAGTTTGTTATTATTATGATCAGACGGAGTTAAGTATTGAGTCGCAAATTATGCATGAAAGCATCGAGTGTCTAAGCACCAATAATTATTGTTAAGAACCATCAAGAATCTATGCGTCAATTATTCTTAAGAAACATCAAAAGTTGACGAATCAATTATTATTTAGAAGCATCAACCAATTATTGGTTGATAAATGTCAAGTGTCTTAGAATCAATTATCCTCAAGCGACATAAATACGAAGATATCGAACAATCGCTGATAAGTATCAAGAGTCTAAACATCAATAAATGATCCTTAAGATGTATCGAGCGTCTACGAATCAATGATTCTGAGAAGAGTCTAAAAATATCTTATTCTAGATCGGTGTCAGAAGTATAATCTGTATATCTTCTTATATAAGTATAATATAAGAATCCATAATGCTGTCAAGCATCACTATTCTAAGAATCAATTATTTTTCAGATACGTAATCATGAGTTTTAGTGTCAATAAATTGTTAATGATAAGCCTCGACCTTCTAAGAACCAATTATTTACGATGAGAATAATGATAATTAAAAGTTGATCCAAATATCCTTAAGTCCTTGAGCCTGTTCACGAAACTCACTTAAATTACTATGTATATTATTTCTTTGTGTTCTTTTAGATTGAACCTTATTTCCTCACGTATTATCAATATTGTGTGTTTAATGACATCAATTCATCGAAACCATAGACATATGAATATTAGTAGACCTGCCCTAAGTGATTAAAAGCGTATTATTCCCCACTCCCCATACCGGTTCCATTGGAGCCGGCTGGGCTCGCGTATGGCTTCCCGTGAATCTTGAGAATGTGACGTCATCATTCTTGTTCGAACTAGCGTCGAGCTATGGTCGAGGCATTTTATGAAATAACACGGCAAAATAGTGGCTTGTGATATGAAAACTTGTAAAAATAGATGTGAAAAAGAGAATAAACCCAATTGTCGTATTACATTCCATATGTAAGCATCATTTTAAGCTTATTCACGTCGTATAATATGAATCAGTTGTAGAAACATATACTATCACATCGAGCCAACATTGGTCGAATGTAGCGATTCTCAAGTGTGCGCATCGTTGTTACTGGGAAGTAAATTATGAACACTTATCAAAGTGTCTTAACTAAATACGTAAACAAAATATTCGACTCTGAAAATAGAAGAAATTTTTTTTTGCCGAATTTGGACTTCGCAAATTTGTTCATAACGTGGCGAGTAATTTGCGCTCCCATGTAAAAATGTCTATTCATTCAAAAGCAGATTTTACTTTTAAGAACTAAATGGTGATATTATAATGCGAGATGCCTATATACTGTCAGATTGATTTATTGACGAATCACAGTCAGCTTTACCCCTTTCGTTCTTTAACAGTTTATTTTACCCCTCACCTTTAATTTCTAGTCTATATTTTCATATGTCTGTGATCGAAACGAATTCCTTTACACTAAAAATGTAAAAATAAAATATTGAGGAAAATCTACTAAAAAAGTGCCTGCTTTATTTTGGTTGTAATTATTCTCCTAAATTTTCTCCACGTGCTTTATTTCGATACTTAACTTCGTCTGCATTTACCCGTGGTTTTAAAACAGTATTTACAGCGCTCCAAATAAACCTGTTAGTCATAAGTGCAGCCTAGAATTTTAGATAATAGATAAGTGGTAAAAATAATTTTAATAATTTTCAGTCTTAATGTTGTTATATAGATTATGAGTGCTTTATTCATTGTCATTTTACTGTACTCATGCTCTGATTGACATTGGCCTGCACTATAATGTCATGTGTTTAAACGCTAAAGGTTATTTTACCGCCACCATTTAAATACTGGAATCTTTCACTAATCGGTCAATTGTTTTAGCAAACTGCGCTGGTGGTAGTTGAGAATATAGCTCAGTGATTAAGAGCAGTTGCCCTATTAACGAAAGATCCCAACCCATCGCCTTGTAATCTTACGTCCGTCACTCCTGGACACACTTTCCTTAAAAGACCCTCTACGCAGCATCCTCAAAGAGGATACAAAAAAAAATTCAGCGCCTCCTGTGTGAAATTAATGTTAAAAAATCAGTATATATTTCCCTAACCACATTTTATACGCATCTTTAATAGGCAAAGATTGTAGAAATTACACTTCGTTTCTACTTAATCATATTGGGATAAATGGTAAAAGATGCATTTTAATTCCATTTTTATTGAATCAAAGTTCTAAATTTACCTTATAAAATGATACCTTTATTGCCATTTTGTATGGGGCGACACTTGCCTCGTTTCAATCTAAATACGCATAAATTACTTAACTAACCCAAACTAAGAACCTATTAATGTTGTACAGTTAAATATCTGTTTCTTGTAGTAATTGTTGAAACAAAGTGTAATTTCCATAATCTGTTCCTAAAAATGCGGCAGTTCAAGAAATAATTACCAAAAAAATTTATTCTGAAATTTTTTTTTGTATTTTATTTTAAATCATTTCTAATGTAAAAATGGTTTCTACTGTTTCGTTAATTGAACATTTATTTATAGATGGATCCTTTGAAATTCAAAGCATTTGAAATTAAATTTACATTTTGTCAAAAACTTTGCCTTATTACCTTGCCTGAAATTTTAAGCTAACGCCACGCACGATACTCGATCCATCGAAATAAAATGCTTTAAAAATGTGATCTCTTTTCCTACGTCAAGAATTTTCGTAAAATTAATTTGCTGCTGGAATTTGTGGCATTTGAAAATTTGAAAAACATTCCTTGATTCTTAAGCCTACTGCCATTACGAAAATAATTACTGCTTATAATGCAAAAATAATTAGTTCTTGCCTTAATGCATTAATAAGCTCTAATAATTAGGCATCCCAACTGGCAATTTACAGTATAGTTAGTTTTTACTATAAGTGACTTAAACAAATTTCTGCGAACGGAAAAGAATCAAAATTAAATGACTTAAAAACTTTGTTCTTTTGAACCAAAATGTCAGCGTGAAAAGAACAGATTTTTTTTTAGCAGTTTTAATTCTCATCCATAAAAGTCATCAACAGCCGTCCTTTTCCAACTTGTTGGAAGAATTATATTTTTGAATACATCTATAAAGCAACACTACGACTGAATGCCAAGCCTATCACTTTATCATACTCCAATATGACTACTGTAATCTTTAGCATAAATAATAATTTTTATTTTAGTAGTGCTAAGTCTTGCAGAGGTATAGCAAAAAAATATTTGAATGAAAAAATACCTACCTCATCACATTATTTAAAAACACACAAAAATTCATGTTTCTGACAACTTTTAAATTATAGTATAACCTCAAATTGTAATATTTAATAATTGAAGACAATATTAGCTATTCTTATATGAAAATTTGACACAGAAAAAAGATACGGTCACATCTAGTCACATCATGCGATCTTGCGATCATGCATAAAGATAGCAACCAATATAAATGTGCGATAAGAAAATTATGATAATGTTGGTAGTTCTTATTCAAAGTATTAGCTCAGTTGGTAGAGTTGCATTCTGGCAAGACGAGGGTTTTGGGTTCAAGTCCTAGATGTGACCGTATCTTTTTCTGACTTTTCTGTGTCAAATTTTCGTTTAAGAATTGCTAATACTGTCTTCAATAATTAATTTAATTTTTCTGTTGAATAATTGTTTGTTTCGTTCGATATGATTCATATTTGGGTTACTATACCGTGTTGCGCTTCTCCTTGTTTAGCCAAAGATTCGGATGGCATTTCAGCGTCCATCATCAGGTCACATAAGTAGATTGTGGTGGAGTGTGTGTTTATGTTACAGAAGATTAATCGGTTTTTACCATTTTATATTAACCCATTGGCCTCCGAATTGTTTGCTAAAAAAATTGTCCTTCACATCCGAATTAATTTTGTACCAAAAGTTTTAAGTGCAGTGGTGTACTAAATCTTACATAACTTTTAAACTAAACATGCAAACGAAACAATCTTTTTTAATTTACTTTTGCATTGAATCAAGGTATGTAAAAAATATATGCATTGTTTTTAAAAAAAAATAATATGATTAAACGAGGATGTGAAAATTTTTTTTTTTCAAAAACCAATTTTTTTTCTTCATTTTTTATAATTGGATTAAGAAAAGTTGTACATTAATCATACTTACTACCATAATATATATTTTTTGCCATTTGGGCTCTTGTTAGCCGCTCACCATGCGTTTTACGAACAAGCTTGTCAATTCCCAAACCACACGCCATTTTGAAAAAATTCATTGAAGCTGAAATATAACAAAATTTCAATCGTAAATATCAGGAAAAAAACGGAGTCCTGCCAATTACTACGAAATAAATGCTTTATTATCTACAGAGCGATTGGCATTTAAAATTTTAAACACAGATGTCAATAATGTATCCCTTTTTCGTTTTTAAGCCGACAGACATCAGACCCGCCGGGACGGCGTCGTTTGATTTTAAGACACATTGCCGTACACATGCCGGGACGGCGTCGTTTGAGGCCAATGGGTTAATATTGTGAAAATGAGGGTCCCTTCTGCGAAAATGGATTTTGTTTTAAACAACTTTATTTTTTAAAATGATTTGAATTAAATTTTTTACACAGTACTCACCACACCCAACTATATAATTATTGACTGAAATTAGAGCCTACTCTTGTGATACAACTCTGTAAACTGAAGTTAAAGTCAGTGTTGGCACAAATCATTACGGTATATATGGCATAAATCTACAGGTTTAATATAGTTTCTTTTGATAAAATATTCTTCCACATAAAAGGCAAGATGTTGAAGATGGGAAAGACTTCATTCAAATTTTTAAACACATACTTTTAGTTAGGGCCCTTACAAAGAGATTGATATAAAATGATTGGACAGTAATGCCTTTCCCGTCATTCAAGTAGGACCGGCTTAAAAGATAGATCTTCACTTCCCCCCCGAATGTGTGTTAATAGAGGTGACGGATCTAAGTTTAATAGTTTTTGGTATCTGGCACTTGACTGCTGCATCAAAACCACATTAATATAACTAATTATTATAATGAAATACCGCCCCCAAGAGGATTAACGCTTGCAACACGGTATCGCTCTAGATACATAAACATAGACGTCACCACAATCTACACATCTGCCGTGACGATGAACAATGTCTGAAACATTGGCTAAAGAGGGAGGAAGCGCAATACGGCATAATTATGTCAAAAGTTACTACCCAAAAATTAATTGCTATAAGTTTGTTCCATTGTCTGCAAAAATGTCTTTCTGTACCTCTGCTAGAACACTTTTTTTACTTAACATATCAACTTTGTATACTTACTTCTTTCCGAATGTCAATCAATTGATAAGGATAAACATTGCTTGTGATTCCCAAACCCACACGAGTCCTTCAAACTATTGTGTTGTTTATAATTTGAGTTGCTCGGGTGTAGACCATGTTAACTGACATAACAAGTTTTACGATATAGCATTTTGAATGTTTGGATGCATAAAAATAACATAATTCGAAAAAAAATTAAGACATTTTTTTATTAAACTTTTATTATATGGCAGTACAAAGTTATGTTCATTGCATTAATATGATTTGAAACAAAATAATCAAACTTGAAAAATGTTGGTTACCATCCTTTACATCAACACACTAACCAATTTATGATATATCAATATTTATAATGTTCCAAATCTAATTAGTGCAAAAAAGTTTTTAAAAAAACCAGTGCAAATTATACGGTAAGTATATTGAAGTGCAAATTAGTGTTAGTTCAAAAATGGCATAATATTTCATCCACGATTAATCAACTGGATCCATAACATGATATGACTTGAAATAATAATATTTTCAGGTAATCAGTGGCATGTGCATGTAGATACCATTAAAAGCCTTTTGAAAATCAATTAAAGTTGTAGCGTGTAAACATTTAAACAAAACAGGTTAGAAATTCATCAAAATCTTATTGTGGTCAGAAAAACACTTCTTGAAGAGTTTGGGTTGTTGTTTTTGGCAGAAAACTTGAGATCTGCTACACTGTCACCACTGTCAAAAGAATCCATAAAATTTACAATGTTTACATTCACTTCATCCATTAATGGTGATGACACAGAGTGTGGTATGTGTTGGCTATCCGCCATCTTGTATCACTTACCATTCTTTACTTGAAACAGTATGTCGGATACCATAGATTACCCATCTCAAATCGTCTGTTAAAACAGTGCTACCACTACGAGAGTGACCTCTAGTTAAAGAAGACATTTAAAAACACCGTTTACATGAAAAAAAGATTTTTGCAAAAATGACAGTTAACATGGTCTACACCCCAGCAGCTCATTTATGTGATTTATTATCCATTACCTTTGTACTTATTGTTTTTTGAGCCTTTTAGTGATGCAATAAATGTAAAAAAAACTGATATATGATTTTCAGTAAAAAAAATTTGCTACTTATAATAAGTTATAATATTATTTTAAGGTAACAGTAATGAATATACCCTTCTAATAGAGGAAATAGGATAACCTAATGTTATATACGAGTGTTGAAAAATATTAATTATTGTACCTCACCATTTAAAACATGTGCGTAGATTTGTAATATGTATGTAATTGTGTGAAAGAAATGTTGCTTGAAAGAGATTCGAAAAGTGCTCTTATGGTAGATAATATTATAATACATATGGTGACAATTACACATTATTTTAATAACTTTGTCAGTGGTTAGGAAATGAATTGTGACAAAATATACATTCTCATTAACCTACAAATTTTTTTTAAGGATTCGTTCATTCTCAGATTATGAATAACCTGGCAATTTTTTAACTACACTGACTAACATAATTTCAAATGGAAAATGTTGCTTGCGCAATGATGGAAGACTTTGCTGGCAGGGGAATTTAAACCGCGATGCCTGGTGGAAACCCGATGCATTTGTCCACTCGACTGCTAACTGGTCTAAACATGACAAAATTACATAGATGTGAATTTCTCGTACCTGCCATTTATTACCCTGCCGGAATCACACACGGATGGAATTACGCACGGACGAAATTATGCCAGGATAGAATTACTCCCACCTGAATTAGTCAAAAAAAATAATCTAACCTTTGTTTTTTTCCAATTTGAAATTTATTTAACACACACTTAAACAAACGGGCCATTACTTTGGAACTGTGCAAGTGCTGAGAAGACCAAACACGCATCGAGAAATACTTACGCAAGCAATTGAAATCCACAAAAATCACGTAAATATTAATAGGGACCAAGCTTGATGGTTCTTGGTATCCGATATTAGACAACTATGCCAAAACTAAATGCAGAAAAGCAAATTCACCATAATGCTTTTGGCTGTGAAAATCTTAAATTCTGCCACACTTAGAAAACTTTGAAATTTAAACCTATTAAAAACACACATTTTTTGACATACGTAATGTTAGTAGTTATTATCTCCGTTTTTAATTCTCTCCAAGCGTAATTCTGTCCATGTGTAATTCTGGCAGTGTAATATTGTTTTGTGAAATTTATGCCTGTGTAATTTCGTGCTGGCACCATATTTAATAACTTAAAACAATCATTCAGAGAATGATAAAAAAAAAATGTTCCTGTATTTTTTAATTTGTCTTATTTATGAGAACTTTTGTCATGATTCAAAAATTATTGAGCAACATTTCTTTTACATTAGAGAGTAGGTAAAAATCTGTGGTAGATAGAACTCGGCATTGAAATGTTTGGAATGACTCACTTATAGGTTATTATTATTATCCTTCAAATACTAATAATAATTAGATTTACTTTGACACAAGTGATTACATACAATACAAACTTCATGATTTATTTTGCAGCTTAAAGTATTATAAATAAGCCAACTAAATTACGTCTCGTCAAGAATATATTGTGAAAAATGACTCCGTCTTTTGTAATAATCGTAATTTATGAATCAACAAATATATCTAGTAGGAGAAATAATAAAGTAATATTGTCCTAAGAAAAACATAAGCATATTCTGCAAAATGAATCTTTAAAATGGTGTTAATTTTATCCAAATCATTATGTCTACTAAAACTCATCAATGTCCATTATTTCAATTTATTAATAATTTGGATTTAATTAGTGAGATATAAACACATTTTCAACACTATTAACATATGCTTCTTAACATTTAATTATCAATGACTTTCCATACATGATAAAATTTTTGAAAAATTACTGCTCCAATTCAATCGAAGATCTAAAATAAAAATCGCAAAAAAAAACTGATATGAAGCTACCACTTCATAGATAATGCAATCTAGAAGCATTGATGTATTATATTCACATAAGACACGTAGTGAAAGAAATGGTTCCACTTTTTGACTGTCAATTTTTGTCCTTCAGCATGGTCGGGCGCCGTTTCTCGCTTTCTAATGTGGAACACATTTCGACGAGATATTAGTACGCCATAGGGCCACGAAACGCATTGCAGCCATAGATCTGTTCAATTAGTTCAATGTTGCTTGCTAATATCTCATTGAAACGTGTTCTACTAGCGAAAATCAGTGCTGCGCATACTGTAGACCAGTTTTTGTAGTTTCCGGTTGGGAGCGTTGCAGGCCAAATCAGTCTAATTGATCGGAGAAAATTGGAACCTATTTTTTTACTCAGTGTTTTATCTAAGTATAATACATCAATGACTGCAGACATGACTTTTACCTTTCGGTTCTAGCCCACACTGAATAGATGATTCGCACTAGAAAATCCTTCAATGTATGTTTGAACGAAAATCAATGGCGCCACTGACTAAATGTCTTTCGGTTTTAGCCCATCTAGCATGTCCTCCGTCTTTCTTAGACTTGTCGGACATCGTATATTTTTTGCAGCAGGTATCTATTCCCATAAAAAATAATTATTAACCTTTGTGATTTCCTCTCAGAGAGTAAAAATCCCACAAACAGAAAGTATGTGTTTCAGATTTCCAAATGGATCCGCTGGCACTCAACG
The DNA here is from genome assembly GCF_061612785.1 of Hesperophylax consimilis. NCBI lineage: Eukaryota > Metazoa > Arthropoda > Insecta > Trichoptera > Limnephilidae > Hesperophylax > Hesperophylax consimilis. The sequence goes on from NC_142859.1 coordinate 25,052,031, forward strand.
GACACAAATTCATGTCCAATTTGGCCCTTGAGAATATAAAAACAAATTTTAACATAGAAATTGATTGAAAAATGTATCTTGCATTTTGTACCTTAGTCGATCTTCGGTTGCGCATTACTTTTACAAGAATTTTGTCTCTAATGTGTGGATAGACGTTAATATATATTGTTTTTATTGAACCTCGATTCAATTTGCAAATTTCAACATATCTACCCACAGAAATGGTCCAAAAGTTATTCACTGAATGTACTTATTTTGGTAACCAAACCGTCGTTGTATCGCTTGTGTTTTGAACAAAATGCTTGATTACTGTTGATTAATTAAGGTAAACAATTAAATATAACTTGCACAAGTTGTTGAGGTGAGAACTTAGAATTCGGCCTTCACGCGATATTTCATATAAAATAATGATTATTGTTTTTTTAGTTCAATTTGATATGAAATTTATAATTGATACCGTTAATGCTTTTAAAAATAAATGTGTTTAATAAATATTTTTGTTTTATTTCTCAAGTATGCCAGCCAAGCTGCTTTACTCTAATTAATATTAATAGAACTAAATTCAGGTAAAGTGGTGAGAAATTATTGTTTTTAGGTAACACTTTAACCCCTCAAGCTGATTTGCTTCATAGAAATCGTTGTGCCCCCCTTACTGTTTTGGTCAGAAATATAATCTAAACGGTGATAGAAATAGAAATAAATAAAACAAAAAGCCGTTTATATTCATATCTCAAAGTTAACCGCAGAAAAATTTAAATGTTCAACTCTACGAAACCAAAGTATTCAACATGGAAAAATTTATAAAACTTTGTGAATTTTTTATTAATTTTTTTTTTTTACGAAAGACTAAACATTCCCCGGTTACAGGATAACCTGAGAATATTTGAAAATCTCCTACTACCACCACACTTAGCGGAAAATATTGCTTGTGTTGTGATGGAGGACTTAGCCAGCCAAGGAATTGAACACGCTACACCCAAACGCGATGTCAACTCAGCCACCGACCGATCATTATTTCTATATTATACAGGGTGTCCGAAGGTAAAGTGCGCTAGCTTCGGGAGTTGATTCTACATGATGGTAGAAGTAAAAAAGATAATTTACCTAAATTATTTTCTTTTTTCTAAATTTTACTATGTTTTTTTTTCGCATACAAAAAAATTTTTCCATGGAAAATATTTATTTTTCCACACAAACAACTTTTTTTTTAACCTAAAATCTACCTTAAAATGTTGAATCATTTAGAATCAATTTTCGATTCAGAGGGGAAAAAAATGAATAACTGGCGCCACAAATCTGTTATTTTTTTATAATAAATGTGACAACTTTGGTGCCAGATGCAAACGTTATGCGTTGTCTCAGTCAGGGCCGGACTTGTCAAGGTCTGAGAGGCCCTGGCCTATTTTTTTTTAATTTTTCACATTAAGAGGAAGCTACCAGCAAAAATGTGTATATTCTTGGTATGCCTTATATTGTAGGTAATAGGCATTAAAATCGCTTGACAAACGGAGTCAAGAAACATTCGATTTCAAGCAAAAGACTGGTTTTTTTTATTTTTATTTATGCTTCCGATTTTGTTGTCCGGGTTAAATCTTCCCCATAGGAAAAACTAAACCCTTCCACTCACTTTTCCACAAATGATCAGCTAGTCAATCAACACTATGCAAGTGCATTATATAAGTAAAATAAATACAAAACAATACAAGAACAACAACACGTCAACTCACCAGAGATCAAATGGGAAAAAAAATTCACCGACTCCAGATATTTTCATATCAGAGGGTTCGGCTCGGTAGAACTTCTAACAGGGCCTATAAATCCTACTGATCCCTCAACAGTAATTTTTTTTTATTTGTATTATACTCAAGCGAAACGATAGTAAAACCAGTAATTTATCTAAAGCATATTTTTTGGTAATCATAATGTACACTAATTCGTTATAAAGATTTATCAAAATAGTGGTTTAGCATTAAGCTTCGCCTTAACTCCACACAGGAGGAAATAAGTTTATTTTAAGGCAGTATATGTCATATTTGGGGATCCTATGAAAATGGAGGCACAGAACTTTTATGTATGCTGATAATGTTGATTGTGCAAAGATGGAGGACTTAGCCAGCAGTGATTTGAACTCGTGACGCCTTTGTCCACTGGTGGGAATCCGACGCCTTTGTCCACTCGGCTACCAGGTGCTAGCAAGTTATTTGTTTTGAAGATATTCGTTTTAAACAATTCTAAAATATTTCCGTTTAAGAAAATACTAAAGGATACTCTCTGAAAAATAGAAATCCAAAGCATTTGTTGATTTGCCCTACGACCTAGAGGCACACGAACCCCATCAATAAAAGTATGGAAAAAAATGTGGTTTGGTGTTTTTCCGTAGGTTTACGGGTTTCAAATGTGGCTTCTAGTATGCCCCCGGGCCCCTTCATTGCTTAAGATGGCCCTGTTTATAACCTTGTGCAATGCATGTCCGCTTGTATGTAAACTATTCTAGTTTATTCTGACAACTTCCTTGTTCCTTCCCTGTAAGCTCTATAAAAAAATTAAGATGCTCCTCCCCCCCAAACTTGGAAGCTGGCGACGCCCCTGGAGAGCGGAGTATTCGGGTATCTCCATAAAACGAACTAGCACCATCTATCGTAATGCACCAATAATACACAAAGCAAATCAATCTGAATTCCCACGTAATTCCTGTCCCGCAATTTACATTGTTCACAAGTTACGCAGATTGCATTATTAAAAAATCTAGGCGTACCTATTCGTACTCTACAAACCAAGTATTTTTCCCTAGTAAATTCGTCGTAATTGTACCTAATCATAAGGCACCTATTTTAATGCACGTGATATATTTCAATATTGTTTGGTCGTGTAAACTCTTTTTATACCATTCTTTGGAACTTGGTCGAAATACCTAGATATTCGAATAAAATCACAAATTGTATTAGTATACATTAATATTATTATTCATAAGTATTTAGGTATGTTCTCTGAGAAATTCAGAATCATTTGGTATGTTAAAACAGTGTTATTTCTACATCAAGAAACAATAATTAATTTTCTGTTTGTATTCATAAGCAAAAATGCAGTACAGATCCAGCAGGATAAGCAGGTAAAGTCTGGTATTAGGTATTAGCATTAGGTATTATGTATTATTAGGTATTAGTATCTGGTATTTGGTATTAGGTATTAGCTGACAAAAATATTGATGGCGCTAAAGGAAAATGAACATACGATTAAAAAAGCACAATAGACCAAGTGCATATGTTTGACCTACCCAACGTAATAACAACAACGTACACAAATTAGTTACTTTCCGAAGAAATATGATTCTACGTCATGTTTTAGGGCAATGTTTAAGCTTATTTTAGTATTTGACGCTTTGCAAGGAAAATAATTTCAAAGATATGATTTTTTTAAAGTATCCATCAAAATAGCAACTTATTAAAAATAATTATAAAAAGTAATCTAATTAGCAGATCAAAATTGTAAACAAACAACTAACTAACTAACTATCTAACCATCACGCCGTTTCTCCGCAGGGGTAGGCAGAGAGGACAGACCGCCAAACAACTCGGTCTTGGCACACACTCCTTACCTCATTCACATTCATACATACTCTTCAATTTTTCTGACTCTTGACATGGCCCGACTCAAGTATCTGATTCACTTGGTCGTGCCATGTCTTCCTCGGGCGTCCCCGAATTCTGCTACCATTCACGCATTTGCATCGTATATTCTCCTTACACTCCTTTCTTCGCTCATTCGCTCTACATGCTCTAAGCGTCCCTTTCTTGATCTTACTCATTACGCTTACATTGCACTCTTTGCGTATCTCCATATTTCTCACACTATCATACATGGTTTTACCACACACGCGCCTCAGGGATCTGATTTCTACAGCATTCAGTCTACTTTCATCCTTTTTCTGCCAGTTCCATGCCTCACTTCCGTACATCAGGGTAGGTACCAGCACTCCATTGTGGACTGCTAGCTTCGCTTCTTTGGACATTTTTTTGTTAGCGCCAACTGCATTCAGTCCTCCATTAATGGAGTTACCTGCATTTACCCTTCGTTAACTATAACTAACAAAACGTAAAAAATCTAGTTAACTTGTTTTCCCTAGGATTCTGAATACAACTGGCCTGTTCATGCAATATGTATGGATTTGCTAAGTATGCATTCGGAAAGCTTTATGAATAGGAAATCTCAATATCAAATCCTGCAATTGACTTACTTACCCTATCTATGTTCCCATCCCAAAATATTACCATTATGCTCATTTGAAGCTCATCAAAGCTCAGTGTAAAATAATGTCTCAAACAGGGAAGATTGATGTATAACTTAACAACAACCGCGGAATAAAATATTATGAATTTATATTTCAACATTCATATTTCGAGTGCATCAAGAATCTGGTAGAGTTTGTGGCCCAAACTGCAACGGGTGAGTTCTTTTTTTGTTTACTCCAATCTGGACTTTTCTTATGTTCCAGAAGCCTGGGTTTAAAATATTGAGGAAAACTGTCTATCAAGTTTATCGGATTCATAAAAACAATGCAATTAACATAGCAACACCAACTAATACAGCGGAGTCGCAGTTTTGCAACACCATGGCTCTTAATGAAATAATAACAAAACTTGAATAGAACTTTCACAGAACATACTAACTTTGAAATATTATGATTTTGTTCACTTGAGCACCCCTCTCTGCGCAGTGTAAACACAGGGAGCTATGTCACCACCCGGTTGGGAAGCGTTGTGAGGTGGGTTAAGATAGGTTCTGTAGGAAGGGATTTATTCACGCGGATCTTGAAGAAACCCAAATTATATGAAATAAAATAGAAATAATGCTGGTAGTTCAATCTACATACAAAAGCGAGTCGAAGAAACGGCCCGTTCTCCTGAAGCCAGCAACTACTGTGAACGGGTGTTCCGCTCGTATCCGCTGAGTTTCACGCACGTGCACCGGTGCACCGAGGTCAATGCTGCTACCTCCTTATAACAGGCTTCATTAAAATACCAGTGGAACAGACAGAACCTAAATTGCATCGGTGCATTATAGATTGCAATCGGTCTGTTAGAAACGGATTGTCAATCATAATGAAAATTGAATTGTTCAGTTCTGTGAAACAACTGTCCCTAAAAATGATTTAAGATTTTCACGGCCAAAAGTATTTTGGGGTGTTATGCCGTGATGCGCTAACTCCTTCTTTAGCCAACGTTTCGGACAGCATTGCAGTGTCCATCATCAGGGCAGATGTGTTATTGCCCTGATGATGGACACTTCAACGCTGTCCGAAACGTTGGATAAAGAAGGAGTTAGCGCAACACGGCATAACACCTCAAAATCAAAAAACCAAAAAAATTGTCCCTAAATATATCTTTTAACAACCTTCATCTTATCTTTCTAAAGAAACATCAGGCTCAATCCAGGATATGATAACGAACCATATTGGACTGAAAATGTACAAGTGAATATAATTTTATTTTTTTTCTAAAAGTCGGTACATTCATTCATACGAAAATATTCGATACAAAAATGCTGTTCGGAAAATTTAATTTGTCATTTAAATATGACAACCATGAAACACGTTTCCCACCCACCCGCCTGCAACTGTCACCTGAATGAACCCCCTCCCTTCCTCCCGCCCTTAGGTTGGCAGGGAATATCATCCCTTGTTTTTATTAATACATTAATAGGCATTAGGAACCTACCTACTATTGCAAATCCCTCCCCCTCTCTCGACCCTGTTTGGCAAATCAAACCCGTCGTTGGTCATTTTACTGTGGTTATGCAAATGGTTACCTACGTCAAAATTCCTAAATAAAATATCCAAAATTTAAACTAGGTACCTACCTAATTATATGCAGTATCACCCATGTGAAAAATCACATTTTAAAAACTAACCGTTATTTGAATTTAATTAAACCGAATTCGATGACCAGATCTCAATAGCCAGGTAGGTATCTACTACCCCACCTCTTACTATTTTGTCTCTTTCCCCTGTTCACTCCCTTTTTCCTCACAACACACCCCACATGAGAATGTCATAGATCTCCTGGCTTTGGACAGCTGGGATGATAAAATGTCATAATCTTTTAAAAAACGTGTTTTTTTTTGCTTTTTTATCTGAATACGCACAACTGTTCCCAACTATTTGGAGCCAATAAGAAAATGGCTTATCCAATTGGGATGTTTTGTGAGGCTGAAGGAAGTTAGGAGGTGAAAGAGGAAGCTGAGGGAGTGCCTGGCTATTCAGATCTGGTCGAAATTTTTAAATTCACAGGTTTCAATTCTGGATGGTGGTCATGTAACAGAGCGATACTGAGAGTATCTTCCACTCTGGAACATGCCGCAAGTACGATACTATATAATATTATAAATTAATAAATTTTGAAATAACACAAATTCATCGAACAAAATTTTGTTGCGCCGGGATTTGACCCGCGACCTTTGGATTGCTAATCAAAAGCCTTATGGAGGCCGTTAGATACTTATATGAAAGGAGAAAAGTTATAATATTTGGCTAATTTATATAGCGCCGTTTTCGTGAGAAATCACATGTGTAATTTAAATACAATGGTATACTGTGTAAATTTAATTATAAACACCGTATTTAGTACAAATTTACTAAAACAACCTTAACAACTGTCGCGCGTCGGACCTGGGGGGGGCCCTGACTTTCCCTCGGCCAGCTCAGAAGCGGGGCATGAGACGTCTCTCTCATAGTCAGGGTTCGGGGTCAGCGCGAGGCTCAAGAATCCATATCCCACCGTCTACACAAAACACTCCCATACAACCGCTATCCCCAAATGAAAGAGGTTAGGTTTTTATAAATCAACATTGTATTTGAGCGGCAAAATGGACATTACATGGGTGAATGACAATAGAATACAGGTTGTTACATCCTAACTAGAATTATCATACAAAGGGTTCCCTAATCTCTCTCTGGGAAATAATTAACAGCTCTCTCTAGACCGACAGGCAGCGTGGACGAATTTAGGTTATTAGCGGACACATTCAAGGGTAATAGGAAATGTAAGAGACTCACAGCATGGTGTTGTCGGGGTATCCTGTTGATTGCAGGACTGTGCGCCGTGTTTCAAACAAACGGTGCCAGCCTGTCGATGTTCAAAGCGCGACATTGTCGTACATTTGGCTTCTCGACCGAGCGGTGCGAATTGGAACGCGGGCGCCGAAACGAACACACGTCCAGCTAGGTCAGAGGTCGGCGCGTAAGAAGGAGGAACGAGGAGCTCGGTCGCCGGGGGTGGGGGGAACTGTAGCGGATCTTTTGCGCGTTACGTTTGACCCAGCAACTAGCCTGATAATTCCCGCTACTCAAGTTGGCAACTGTAGGATCTTTGCGCCTAAAATCTGTTATATGACACCTCCCCCCGCGCTCGTAAAAAGGGCGACGTGGTAATGGAGCATCAGGGTTAAAAGATCCTCTATGTGCCTCCCTTGGGGTTTTTTTGACAAAACAAGAGTTGCCCTTAGTTTGAGAGACTTGGATGGCCAGAGAGATGCCTAGCTAAAACATAATGACTAGCTTATGCCATAGGCTAGGTAACAATATTTGTGGGGAGAAATGAGGAAGGGTACATAGCATGTTTGGAGCAAATAATTTTGGGGAGAGAGCAGGTGTGGAAACAACAAGTAAAATTATGCAATTAGAAAACAAAAGACATGGTTATGCAATTGAAAGACAAAAGACAAAATTATGCAATTGAAAGACAAAAGGGCATGGTTATGCAATTGAAAAAACAATAGACAACATTATACAATTGAAAAACAAAAGGGCATGGTTATGCAATTGAAAAACAATAGACAACATTATACAATTGAAAGACAAAAGGGCATGGTTATGCAATTGAAAAAACAATAGACAACATTATACAATTGAAAAACAAGAGACGGAATGTTAAGGTGTGATTCTAGGGTTTCATTGGTCTGGAAGCTAAGTTTGCGTTGCGTTGGTTTTTTGGTTTCGAAGAGTTGCGAAGGAAACGAGATTTCACTGACTCTAAAAGATTACATTATCACTGTAATCTGACCCATTGAGATAACACTCAGGAGTACACTTAGGCCTTGGAAAGAACACTTTGCTTCGTTGTGGGCGTTGATGTTTGCGAAGTGGGGCTGTGGTTTGCGGGGTTGCGGCTATGGTTACAGTGGTCATTGGAGAGAGTAGTCCAGGTTCCGTAGTTATGCCAGTACGAGTCCTATGTGCTATTATGGTGGGCACGGATCGTATGTGTTGGTTATCGGAGCATAATGTAGCTCAGGATAACTTTTTAGAGATGCGCAGTTTGTGTTTACTGGAGGGGCAAAGGGTAATTATGTTTCACCCATGACCTGGTATGTGTCACTGCATGACAGAGCAAGAGACGGTATAACTGGCATTGGCATTGAGGGCAAGAAATTTGAACTCCGGGACTAGCGTGTCCGAAAGGTAGTTCAGAGTGTCATAAAGTATAGTGGGACAACTCGGCTTGCAGTGGTGTGACAAACGTCATACATATGAGTGGTATTGTCTGTGCTTTCAGGAACAAGATGGAACAAGATGGAACAAGTGTGTAGCGAGTAGTAGTCGAGGGGCCTTTGTAACCACAGCGCAGGCTGCTAGGAGGTGAGGCTCAGCTTGGCTGCTGGAGATGGCATCCGCCTGGGCTTCTTTTTAAATCCGGGGGGAATTATTATTAAAGCAAATTTCTTGAAGTTTACCTGCCTAGGGACCAATGAAAAAAAGTTTGGAGAGAAACAAAATGTGTCCAGAAAAAATAAACAAACGAGGTTTAACTGCCGGTCCGGAGAGTGACGGAGAGTGTGAGAGAGAGGTAGAGAGATTCCTAACTAGTTTTGATTACATAAACATTATCCTTTATTAGGATGACTTGGCGTTTGCCGAATGACAAACTGTCTTGGTTGAAAAAACAACCGGCTTTCTTTGGCCTATGTTAACATACAGGTGGTAACATTTTCGTAGGATTTCAAAGAACAAGACAAAAAAATTCGTGAACGAGTCACGGCAACAGCAGGGAAACTAATTCATGAATAAAGGTTGTCAGAAAAGACAGACGATACGCCAAGTGCGTATCATACATATTCAAAATTCATGAATGTGTTTCGTTGAGGAGAGAAAAAAAATGACAACATACGTGAAAGGTGAGGTAGGAAGCCTGTTGGTGACCGGAACAATTACCGATTCGAACTCGAAGTGAGGGCGAAATATGGTCGACAACAGATTTTCCACTTCATACATATGCCTGAGGGCATGGGGGTAGGGAGGGGGAGGAAAAAGGACGGGAATTGAGTTACGAAATTTGCTAGAGACTGGACTAATTTCCAATTCAACCTCTATGTGAGAGTGAAACATATTCAACCAGCAGATTTCCTGACTCTTTACATTTTAATAAAGTGGATTAATTTTAAACAGTATTTGAATACACATTGTACTAAAGAGGCTAATCTTTTGCGTGTATTTGGCAAAAGATTAGGGGTCGTTTTAAACTTCTACATGATTGTGAGAAAAGACAGACCCTAGTTCCAATTTCACAAACCTGGGATTCTTTTTATTCGTTTCCCAGACGACGAGTTTAGTGGTTTTGTGCCCATCGATTAACTCCTGCGGCACTATGCCCCATAATTGACAGTGAAGCTGAAAACTAGTCCTTTTGGGATAGTAGATATTCCTGGGCTTCTTTTCTTTTTGGAAAGCAGCAAAAACAGGAAGTCCACGGGCATTGGCGTTGAACAAAGAGGTTTCTGTGAAATACTTACGTAGTTCACATATAAAGGTTTGATATTATTTCGTTCGCACGATTCATGGTGAGTATTGTAACGTCTTCACGTATAGTGTACGAGTATGCAGTATATGCAAGGTACAACTCAATTATAGACAGAAGTCAAAGAGTGTAAAAACAGTTCCTTAAAGGAGATGACGATGTCGATATTATGTCGTTCACACGAATCACGGTAAGTATTATTATTACGTCTCCACGTCTCGTGTACAGGGTTGTACACAATTATACACAAAAGCGGTTCTCATGACATGTTAATGACACACGACCAGATTATACACAAGGGCGGTACTCATGGCAAATTAATGTCACACGACCAAATTATACACAAAGGCGGTACTCATGGCAAATTAATGTCACACGACCAAATTATACACAAAGGCGGTACTCATGGCAAGTTAATGTCACACGACCAAATTATAACACATGGTTATAAATATTAAGTAATTGTAACGAACTTCTCGTGTAGTGGTGGATTTTTTAAGGATCTCTCCTATCGCGTGACAAATTTTTTTTACATTTAAATATAATTCAACAAAAGCTAGCAGTGTCATTTGATACTGTTTGCAAAGATTTGTTAGATTGACTAACTCCGTAGCCTGGAGAGGCGTACGATGGAACAATAGAGAAGATAAACAATTTCAATGTTACTTCATTTGTTACAAGGTGCAAGATGATGGTAGGAGGTATTTCTACTTACATCGTGCGATGGGTGAGAACAGGCCCATAATGGCTTTACATACTGTTCATTGTAGCGTGCAATTGGGTTGCAAACACTTGGTTAAATGGTGAGACAAAGGTTGGGTGTTTATATTATGCAACGATGATCGAACAAAGTCCTGTTGATTTACGTTGTGATATAATTATTTGCGTTCGAAGATCAGGATAACCGTAAGGTTTTACTAACCTGTCCCGTAGGGTTGAAACGTGAGGTACGAGACATACGTGACGTAACTGTAGAGAAAAGAAATCGAGATCTCGTCATACAATAAAAGACCTTAATGGGTTTTACATACTTTTAGTTGAAGCGAGTCCAGTTATGGTATGTGGTTTTATAGGACCGACATTTGGTTTTCTTTTATAAATGTAATTTCCCAAAATGGATGTGTCAAAATCCGATTTTGGTAAATGTGAGCTTGGGTAGGACGCCATCAATTTTTGAAAGGAAAAAATTGAAAAAAATGAAAAAATTATATACATACAAAGAAGACAATTATGTGATTAATTGCTACTTGGTTCTTGCCTTTGAGACCACTATAGGGTTTTACATACTCAAGGTAACGTTGAATTGGACAAGAAAGAATTAATGGCTGTACTTGACAGGTTTTCTTTTTTTTTTTAAAAAAGGGTCGGTATTTAACACTTTGGAATTTACAAAATCCGAACTCTTTTGGATGGCACTCTTATGAGTGATTACCAATCGTTATTTTACAAGGAACAAAAACAAAAGTGGGGTGGTTCTTTCTAACACGACGAAGGGAACAAAATGAAACGAAAATGGGGTGACATGACATAAACATTGCATAGTGTAGAAGTTGAGAAGCAAAAGCGGGTTCGCGACTTCCCGGCGATTGTAACTCGAAAACGTGTCTCTATTCTAAAATGATCAGTTTCAGAACAGGTGAGAAAATAAAACGTAAAAAGGGAGAAAACGATTGTCGTGAGGGAAAGAACGTTATTACAGGAATAATATTTCATGGTCATAATATGTTAATATACATTTATTTACAAAGGTAGGTTAAACTCGTTTTTGACGAATAGGTTGACATGTAGTTGACACTTTACACGCCTAATTATGGTAAGACTTCATAAGCTTACAATAGTTTGTGATAATACACAATGGGTTAGTTTAAAGTTGCTGGGGTGGTGGGGCAGTTTCAACTGTCTCCTCACTTCCAGACTTTACAATGTCCTTAATATGGTAATTACCAGTATGTTTGCCAGAGGAGTCGGACAGGTAGTAAACTAAGTCCGATATTTTTCTTACAACCTTGGCTTTGACAAAACGGGGTGCCAGCTTGGCAGAGAAGTACAGGGCTCCTTGAGAGAGGGTGTTATTCCTTCTCCAGACAACATCGCCTACATTAAAAGTGATGTGTTTCCTACGTAGGTTATATCTGTCCGCACTTTTTTGGTGGGCCAGCAATAGGGCATCAGTAACTTCACTATAAATGGCAGTAAGTTCTTCCAAACGATGAGCGTAATCAACGGCAGGATTGCTTGTGGAGGTGGTTGACGTGGGGAAATTCGTGTTCCAGTGCAATGAACCATGTACCACCTGTTCCATACCGTGTTTTAAAAAGAAGGGGGTGTAACCAGTGGATAGGTTAACAGTGTTATTCATGGCAGCTTGAATTTTATCTAAATTCTTACACCAATTACGTTGGTCTTTGTCAACCAAAATGGCCAGAGCTGTGTTAATAGTCTGGTTATACCTTTCGACAGTGTTATTTTGGGGAGTGTACAAGGTATTATAATAAATATCTTTAATCCCGTATTTAGCAAGGAAATCTTTAAATTCTTGTGCTATAAACTGTTTTCCGTTGTCAACTATTACGGTTTTGGGTGTTCCGTAGGGTATGAAAATGTGTTTTTCCACAAGTTTGACAATGGCGGCGGCGTTGGCTCTTTTTAAGGGGAAGATCCAACAAAATTTGGTAAAGATATCCACAATGCTGAGTATATGCATGTGTCCAGAATAACTTCTGGGAAAAGGTCCGACGAGGTCCATAGATAACGATTGGAGGGGTCTATCAGCACGTTTGGGTTTTCCCATTAGGCCGGCAGGGGGTGCCGTACTATGTTTGTAAGCTTTACATGTTTCACATTTGGAGATGTAGTTGCGAACTTGCTTGAAAAGACCAGGCCAGTAATACTTCAAGGAAATCTTTTTATACGTCTTGAAGGTTCCTGGGTGTATAGAGTCGGGGGCACTATGATTGTTGATGATTACTTGTTTTCTCTTTTCGAGGGGCACAACGAGTTTCCAAGAGTAATCTTCAAGGATGGACAGTGGGGCCTTACAATTGCGATATAGTTGTCCTTCTTTTATAATAAAATTGGGAAACTTTTGTTGATTGTTTTTGCATCCTTCATAGATTTTGAGATACCATTCATCTTTTGTGGATGGGGTAGAGGCAATTGTATCGATGTTTAATGTGGCAAGTTCAATTCTTGACAGGGCATCTGGGACAATATTGTCCGCACCTTTACGGTGGATGACATCGAAAGTGTATTGGGACAAGCGAGAAGCCCAGCGAGCGAGTCTGCCGGAGGGATTACTTAGAGAGATCAACCATTTCAAACTACTATGGTCTGTGACTACAGTAAATTTGCTACCGTCTATGTAACCGCGAAAATGGTGAACAGAATCCAATACTGCCAGTAACTCTTTTTCGGTGATTCCGTAATTTTTCTCGTGTTTATTCAAAGTGCGGGAAAAATAGGCTACCGGGTGTTCGCCATCGGGGAATTCCTGAGTTAGGACTCCACCGATCCCTACGTTAGAAGCATCCGTGTGGAGGGTAAAAGGTAGTTCAAAATTAGGACAATTCAGGACAGGGGCTGTTTGAAGAGCATTTTTTAAAGTCGTAAAAGCTTCTTCGGCTTCAGTAGACCAACGAAAGTTGCTGATACCTTTACGGATACCAGTAATTTTGTTTAATGGGGCCGAAATAGTGGAAAAGTCTTTAATGAATCTCCTATAGTAACCTGTAAGTCCAAGGAAACCTTTGACTTCTTTCGCGTTTTTGGGTCGGGGGAAATTTGCCATTGCTTCCACCTTAGTAGGATCTGTTCTCAGACCTTTTTCGTCGACAATGAATCCCAAATAACGCAGGCGAGACTTACAAAATTCAGACTTCTTTAAATTGATGGTTAAACCAGCAAATTTAAGTTGTTGAAAAACTTTTTCCAGCATTAACAGGTGTTTTTCGAAGGTGTCACTAACGATGATGAGATCATCAAGGTAGCAGAATAGGTTGTTGTCAACTTCAGGGCCGAATAGTTTGTCCATCAGCCTCTGTAGTTCGGCGGGGCTATTTTTTAGACCAAAAGGTAGCCTTTTAAAGTGGAACATTCCCCTACCAGGTACAACAAAAGCAGTTTTTTCGCAGGATTCCGCATCTAAAGGTATTTGCCAGAAAGCTTTGCTTAGATCAATGGAAGAAATGAATTTGGCATTGCGTAATTTGTCTAAAGTTGCGTGAACGAAAGGCAGTGGGTACGCGTCGGCTTCAGTACAAGAGTTCAATCGTCTACTGTCGAGGCAAAAGCGTGCAGAGCCGTCTTTTTTTGAAACCAAAAGGGTTGGGTTGGTCCAAGCACTTCTGCTGGGAACTACTACTCCCATTTTCAACATTTCATCAAGTTCATTTTCTAAAAGTTTCATTTTTTGGGGGGCTAAATTGTAGTAGCGTTGCTTGATTGGTGGGCCGTTGGTTTTGATGTGGTGTTTTACCAAATTAGTTAAACCCAGTCCGCATTTTTCGAAAGATATTGATTCAAATTTGTTGATCATTTCCTTTAATTGGAGAGCCTGGTCAGTGCTTAGGTTTTCGTGAGGAATTATAGTGCGAATCTCACCAACTTGAGCGACCGGAGGTTTTTGGCCAAGAGTATTAAATACTTGTGGAGCAACGTTAAAAGCCTTCCAGAAGTCAACGCCAAGGATGAAATTCTGGGATATAGAGGGTACTATTAGAAAGTTAATTGTAACTGTGTTATTGTTACATTTAATTGGTAATTGCAGAGTACCGATGACTGTCTGGGGAGCATTGTCCGCAGTTGTCACGAGTGTAGGTTTGGAAAAAACTTTAAAACCGTTGTTAACAAAAGGCAGGTGGGCATTGTTGCCAAGGCAACTAACAGATGCACCACTATCTAGTAGTCCAGAGAAGGGGACATTGTTAACGGAGAAAAGGGCATAAGGTCTTCCATCTTTAGCTTGTTTGCAACAAACCGAAGAAACATTTAAGGTCTGGTTAAAATATTTAATGTGTGATAACCAATCAGTCCATTCCTTAGACCTTGGTACAGAATGAATACCTGAGAGGTTATTATTTAGTTTTTTGGTTTTTTTGCATGAAAATTCGGTGGGGGTTTAGAGAAATCCACTTGAGGTTTAACAAAGTGAGGGTCTTGCAACCTTTCCATGTTATTTCTTGATTTTTTGAAAATTTCACGCAGTTCGTCGCGTGGAGGAGAACGATCCCTGGAGCGATGTCTCTTTAAGGTTCTGGGTTCTTTAGCTTCCAGAAATTTGGCCTGCTTGAAACAAGCGGTAGCTAGGTGACCTACTTTTTTGCAAAAGGAGCAAACTTTTTTGTTGTCAAATTCTGGTTTTAATCCAGAAGGACGGCTTGGTACAGTGATATTGTCCGTGGTGGTTTTGTTGTTTTTCCTGTCTTGGTGGGATTCCAAAATGAGGCAAACTTCGTTTAAATGGGCCAACGACACAATTTTCTGTGAGGTGATAATGTTTTCATATCTTTGTAGGAGGCCATCAGTTATAACTGGTAATAATTCGGCTTCCGAGACAGGGTGGGAAAGTTTGATGTTGATGGATTCGGCCCTCTCTATGAATGTTGCCACAGTTTCGTTTACTAATTGTTTAATGGATAGTAACGATAATTTAATTCTGTGTTGGGCCTCTGATTTGCCGAAGCTAGTGATCAGGGCTGATCTGAGTTTATTCCAGTCCTTGCATTTTGATTTTTGTATTCGGTGCCACGGGATTAATTCTGGAGATATTAGTTCTATAAAGTTTTTCTGCAGTATGTCAAATGGAACATTTTTAATTGAGGCCGTTTCTTCGATTCGGTCAATGAAATCCAGTACATCAGAAACACCGTTATATTTGATCTTCCAAGGAGTGAGATCGTATGTTTTTTCTTGTGCCGTGATGGGTGCATTGTCTTGTTTTACTGTAACATGTGTCCTGGTTTCTTTGTTAGAAACGGGGATTTCCAAAACTGGGGTATTGGGTGCCTTGTCTTCACTTGCAACGGATAGGTTTATTTTCCTGATGAACTTCTTGTTGAATAACAAAGCGTATGCTTTCAATGCTGACTTTGATTTGTTTAGTGGTGATATTCCTCTGTCTTTTAAGACGGCTTGTAGGTGCACTTTGGATAAGTTGTGTACATTGGGAATGACACCCATGTCCAAAGATGTAGCCATTTGATTGGAATTCATTGTTAAAAAATGGTTTAAAAAAGGAAAAAAAAAACTCCGAAATTTTTCTAAGTCTTTTTGAAGAAAATTTGGCCAGGGGGACACTTTAGGATTTGCATTATTTAATTTTGTGGGCACTATTCGCACTTATATTCACTGCACTCGAGGAAAGGCACGAAAAAGGCACAAAAAACAGCACTTTAGAAGCGAAAACACTTTTGATGGAAAGATTTTATATTTGCTTCATTTACTGGCACTAAATCGTGAGATTGAACACACGTTCTTATTATTGCGTCGAGAAAGCACTTCTTTGCAAAAAAAACACTGCACTTCTGAAGTTAATTTGAAACAATTCACTTAAAATCACTTTTATAACAGTCAAATGCTGAAAAAAGAATATGGACAAACACCGTACCTATATAATTAATCGGGATAAAGAATTATTTGTGTTTTACAGGTTGTAGCTGATATATTTTTTAGAAATCAGCTTCGATGGGCCGTTGGGTGTATTGTGCTTTTTTTTTTTAAAAAAAATCACTTCCGGTGTAAAAATTGGCTTCACAGTTCTAAATCCTGACTGTTATTATTACGGTGCAATTTATGCCGAAATTAAAACAGTGGGTTTGTTTTGTTTAAACAAAGAACACAGAATCTATGTTATTGAAGAAACATTATGTTCAAACTTTCGTTATCACAGCGTTTTGGCGGGAATTTCGTGCGTCTCTTTTATTCGTTCGAGAGGATTCCTACCGTTATTTTTTCGCGGCAAAATGCGCTTGGCAACAAACAAAAGTTCTCGCGGCGAAAATGCGCTTGGCAACAAAATTGCATAGTACATGTTTTCAAATTGGGGGCAATCGTAAAGGCAATTTTGTGCAGTCGGGAAGGATATGTTTAAAAAAAAATTCTGCCCTAAGTTGGTCGCCAGTGTCGCGCGTCGGACCTGGGGGGGGGCCTGACTTTCCCTCGGCCAGCTCAGAAGCGGGGCATGAGACGTCTCTCTCATAGTCAGGGTTCGGGGTCAGCGCGAGGCTCAAGAATCCATATCCCACCGTCTACACAAAACACTCCCATACAACCGCTATCCCCAAATGAAAGAGGTTAGGTTTTTATAAATCAACATTGTATTTGAGCGGCAAAATGGACATTACATGGGTGAATGACAATAGAATACAGGTTGTTACATCCTAACTAGAATTATCATACAAAGGGTTCCCTAATCTCTCTCTGGGAAATAATTAACAGCTCTCTCTAGACCGACAGGCAGCGTGGACGAATTTAGGTTATTAGCGGACACATTCAAGGGTAATAGGAAATGTAAGAGACTCACAGCATGGTGTTGTCGGGGTATCCTGTTGATTGCAGGACTGTGCGCCGTGTTTCAAACAAACGGTGCCAGCCTGTCGATGTTCAAAGCGCGACATTGTCGTACATTTGGCTTCTCGACCGAGCGGTGCGAATTGGAACGCGGGCGCCGAAACGAACACACGTCCAGCTAGGTCAGAGGTCGGCGCGTAAGAAGGAGGAACGAGGAGCTCGGTCGCCGGGGGTGGGGGGAACTGTAGCGGATCTTTTGCGCGTTACGTTTGACCCAGCAACTAGCCTGATAATTCCCGCTACTCAAGTTGGCAACTGTAGGATCTTTGCGCCTAAAATCTGTTATATGACACAACCAATAACGAAACATTGCAATTATTATTGACCCATCCAGGAAATTTTCATTATTTCACTTTCTTCAAAAAAAAAATCTACAGCAGCGATTTTAAATGTGTTTACCTAGCTATACGTGACATAGCTGGCGTAATACAAGGTCCCCCAACAATTTTCTTCTGTCGGAATTTTTGAATTAAAGTTTTTTTACTTTTCCCATATAGGTACAGGATTTTCCAATAAGAGGTGTTATTTTGATATTCAATCGTAAAAGATTAATGGTTTCGTTTCTTGTGTGGCCGTCTTGTTGAAAGTAAACGTTGTCCAGATCAATACCATCCAATTCCGGCCATAAAAAATCATTAATCATCTCTCGATAGCGTTTACACGTACCGAGAGATGATAACAGATGACGTATAACAGTCACACGTTGAGGATAGAGAGGCTTTTCAACAATAACTTTTTGGTTTTCCGAGCCCCAGATGCGACAATTTTGCTTGTTGACGAAGCCACCAAGGTAGAAATGGTCCTCATCACTCAAGATGATTTGCATTTGATTCACTCAAGTGAATTTTAATAATTTCAATGCGTTGTTGAAGCGTGTATCGTTCCATTTTTATTAATGGAGTAGTTTCTACTTGTCAAATGTCAAAAAATGACAGCTTCAAAAGTAACATCTACCGAAATAGCGGACTATTCAAAATAAACCTCTTATTGGAAAACCATGTAGAATCACCCTCCGAAGTTAGCGCACTTTACTTCCGAGCAACCTGTATATTATTATACATCCTTGTTAGTCCTGTGAGGTATAGGTTATGCTATTCCTAGTATTTTTCGCACCCAAAATGTACAAACGTTAAACGCTTTCATACTTCAATTACCGCAGTTCCAGCCTCTGTCCGATATCTAAAACACTTTGTCAGTTTCCCTCGGTATCAAGCCAGTCGTGAACTGCAAATAAATAATTATTTCCATTCCCATTGCTGTTTCTTTCGCGGACGAAGCGTTTTATTAGGGAGTTAAAAATAATTTACAAAGACAATAACGTTACCTGTAGTGTAAGGGAACTAATCTTAATCATTAATTTGATAAGAAGATATATACACGAAACATCAGGTGACTCAATAGACTTACTGTTAAAATTGTTTTTCGGTTTTACATCGAATATTTTCTTTACACTAGAATCTAAAACAGAGTATTTACAGCTGACATCTACCTGGCGTTGCTCGACTTTTCTGTACTTTCTATAAATATTATATATTATGTAAACCTTCCGGAAGAAATTCTCTAAATGACAGTGACCTTATCAAAATCCGTTGCGAACTTTGGAAAAACTAAGAGCACAAACAAACAGACGCGGATAGCGACTTTGTTTTTATTGAGATTCCGATGATTGCGAGAGAAAGCTTCCAAGATGTCCGCCCTTCGCAAAGAAATTTATTTATTTTTACTTATACAGGGTTTTCCAATAAGAGGTGTTATTTTTAATAGCCCGCTATTTCGGTAGATATTACTTTTGAAGCTGTTATTTTTTGACATTTGACAAGTAAAAACTATGCCATTAATAAAAATGGAACGATACATGCTTCAACAATGCATCAACATTATTAAAATTCACTTGAGTGAATCAAATGCAAATCATCTTGAGTTATTAGGCCCATTTCCACCTCGGTGGCTTCGTCAACAAGCAAAATTGTCGCATCTGGGGCTCGAAAAACTCAAGAATTATTGTTGAAAAGCCTTTCTATCTCCAACGTGTGACGGTTTGGTGCGGTTTATGGCCTTGCGGAGTCATTGGACCTTACTTTTTCAAAAATGAGGCTGGAGCAACAGTTACGGTGAATGGATCGCTATCGAGAGATGATTAATGATTTTTTTATGGCCGGAATTGGATGGTATTGATCTGGACAACGTTTAATTTCAACAAGACGGCGCTACGTGCCACACAAGCAACGAAACCATTGATCTTTTACGATTGATTATCAAAATAACACCTCTTATTGGAAAATCCTGTATAATGCATAAAGAGTTCTTTTACGTATGGTAAATTTTTGACAGCTTCATGGTTAAATATGTTATTGTCACATAAATATTGGTTTTCCATAGTGTGAAACCGCTGTACCGGGTAACAGACAAGGTTGTTGTGTTTAGGCACGCTGTTGTTGCCAGATCAGTATTGCTTCCACACTAGTCTAACACAAAAATGATTTCTAAATATCTCATGAAGCTAATGGGTGGTATAAGGTATATTGAAACGAATCAATTGATAAGAGTGAATCTATTGAAATGTGGCTGTAGTAATAATAACAACATAGCATTTATATAGCGCAGTTTAGTGTCATTTCACTTCAAATGAAATGCTGCAGAAGTTATCTAGGACAGCACACGAAGAAAAATGAGTATTGCTAATTTATTAAGAATCTATCATTTAAGAAGAAGATAATCCTAACAAATCTAAACGATACATGAAACAGAACAAGACACAGAAACTAAAAAGATATCGTGTTGCTGAGACAGCGTCTTGGGACCTAGTTATAAACGTCATATTTATCGATATCATATTTCAAATTTTGAATTAACAATGTTATCTTGCAAATAATTTTTCCAATATTTTTGGCAGCTACCTTTTAGAATGGTAACAAATTTCTAATCATTTGGTTTGTAACCTAGATGATGTCTCAATATATTTTATTGGTGGGTATTTAAGGCAAGCAATATCTGTTGAATGAAAAATAATAATACATATTTAATTATTTGGCGGGTTTAAAATAAGCTGACGTAGCGCAATGGTAGAGAAGCTGACCGGGAATCAGAAGGCTGCGAGTTCAAATCCCGTCGGCGGAATTTATTTTTTCTTCGAAGATTTTTTCGAATTTGTATGGGTGTTTCAGAATAAAAATTATTGTTTGTAATAATTTGAGATTCTTGATAAATTAGTAATACTCATTTTTCTCTGCGCACAGTCCGGTCAGTGGCATCGCGTTTGGATCCCACCCAGGCGAAATGTGTTCAATTCCTCGGCTGGTCAAGACCTACATCACAACACAAGCAAAATTTTACGCTTACCGTGGTGGTAGTATTAGATTTTCAAATGTCGTCAGCTTATTCGTAACCTGGGAATGTTTTTGTTTCTCTAAAATTAAGAAAAACTTGACAAGTTTTTAAGGTAAGTAGATATTAAAACGTGCATGTTTATTAAGGCGAAGCCATACGTAGTAATGCAAAATCATGTGTTTTTGGTTTGAAAATTTGGTCGCCTAGAAATGTTTCAGATGCTTTAATTAAATACTGCGAGTAGAATACATCTTGGCCTTTTGAAATAATTGAGTATTTTTTAGATATGTATTTTTATAAGCCCAGAAAAAAATAATGTAAAGTTCAAACTCTCCTACATACGAACCCATTTTCGATTATAATTTTATTGTATAATGTGGCAAATTAAGTTATTTATAAAATGATCGAAAAAAAATTAAATATTTATGCATGAACATCCACAAAATAAAATAAAAGGTACTTTTTGGCCATGTTTTTTTCTTGCATAAATCAAAACAGGCGGATGGTGTTAAGCGGGAATTTAAACCTTATCGCCATCTACGTAAGGGTTTTTATTGATAGCGGCTCAATTTAAAATATTACACGACGTAGTGCATCGCCTTAAGGATGTCAGCTTAAGATTGGATTTTATTCAGCTTTCGATAATATACATATCTCGTCGTATTCCTGCGTCCACAATTCAATTATCAATTTCGCAACATCCTAGAACCTAACTGACCGCAAGACTGGATAAAGTGGACTCAGTGGATAAACACGAGCAGAACTGACGGATTGTGTGAATATGCCTTCACTGCTGTTAGCTGTAGGCTACAGGCTGTGGCGGTAGGCGGGTGGATGCGGATGGACCGTTTGCTTTGCGTAATCAAATCTTCGTTGCGTGTGAATGCACCGGAGTTTGGGATGCAGTGGTTCGGAGAAAATGCGCTTCCACTCGCGGAAATGGTTTTCTGTTAGCAGATACAAAGTAAATATATTAGTTATACTGTACTTTCAGTATTCCATCTAGATTCAAGTAGGTACACGGAGAAAAAAGAGTATTGCTAATATATTAAACATCTACGAACAGCTTTTTCTTTAAACTTTGAAAGGTTATACCCATCAATGTAATATATCCATCAATGTAAACAATCCCGAGGCAATGATGACTTTGTACAACTGCATTATAAGGTCTAAAATTGAATACGCCTTTGCTGTATGGGCCCCATACCAACAAAAATACATTGAAAAATTAGAACAGATTCAAAAAAAGTTTTTGAGATACGTGTATTTGAGAATGCACGGAGAGTACACGCGATTCATGCATCACGAAGATTTGCTTGCCGAAACGCGCTACCAAAGTCTCCACTCGAGGAGTGGGGCCCTTGCAGTAAAGGCGTACAAAATTCTTAATAATTTAATAGTTAGCCCATACCTTCTGGAATGCCATAAGTTGTTCGTACCGAACAACTACCGCCAGGGACGGCACCATGATCTGCTAAGTATCCCACGTGGCAGAACGGACGTACTGGCTCGGCATAGCATGACACGAGGTATGGCGCCTCCAAGACTATCGATATTTTTAATAGTAGCCTTGAAGAATTCAAGAGGCATGTCAATGCCAAAAATCACTATGTATAACTTGTTATTTCTATTCATTTTTTTCTTTCATTGTTTCGTATCATCTATATGTAGTTAATGTTACATGTGTATTGTAAATGGACACACAGTCTGTAATACAAAAAAAAATATATATATATATATATATCACTGAAGAAGAAGACAATACTAACAAGTGTAAAGAGATCCTGGGTTCGATTCCTAGTTGCGACCATTTTGTTTTTTTTTTCTGTTTCTTGTTCTGTTTCATGTTTCGTTTACATTTGAATTTATTTAAAACTCTTCAAATTATTGGTAATCCGGTTAAAAGTGGGATTACAGAGCATTTCCTGATAAACTTTAAGTAATTTCCTAAAATCTAGGAAACACATGTTCATGCAAGTCCATTTGTCTTGATAATATAAATGACGAAATATTAGGATTTTCATGAACACGTGTTCCGACTCCGACATCGTAATAATATATTAGTATTTTATTAAAAGAGTATCGGAACACCTGTTAATTCATTTGTCAAAGGCGTTTTTAACCGGATTAGCAGTATTTTAAATAGATTCTTAATAATTAAGCAATACCCATTTTTCTCCGTCTACCTATACATTATCAAAAACATGAGATAAAAATGGAATAGTCGTCATGTACAAAAAGTTTTACATTTAGTTTTATTTTTTCTCTCTTTATTTTCAATGTAAACATTATTGCCGTCGCAAATACCTGCTATCATAAGCAAAAGGGCAGACGGAAATTTAAAATGGTCACATTCTGATGTACAAGATCTGTCATGTCTGTTAATCTATTATAGTAAAAAAAGTACATCAGAATATGACTACTGAAAATTTCCAGTTGCTTTTTTGCTAATGACGTCAGCATAAGTACTTGTATATCAAGGCGAATAATATTTAAAGTGCGTTTATGAATTGTACCTACCTACCATAACCTAACATAACCTAACACTGGAAGTAAAGGGAAAAAGCACCCGGAATGAGAGTATCCAAAAATCTCAATTTCTTGGCTTAAAATGGCGCCTTGTGCTAATAAACACCTCAAGGGCGCTGTGTTAGGTGTTATCAGCGCCGGCTTCTTGGCACCTTGGCGCCATAGCAAGTCGGCACCCGAAGCGGACTGCTCCAATTGCGCCTGCACTGCACGGGGCATATTAATTGACACTTGGGACAAAAATATTGACACTATAATATTGAGAGTGGTTTCATTCGATTCAACACGAATAAAAACATACTAAACGATACTTCACTCGACCTCATTTGAAAACATGTATTTATCCAATAATTCCCATCTCCCCTCACCCTAGAGTCAGCTAAAAAATGTTGCACAACATTTTTTAGCTGACTCTGCAGTTCTTCATTTATAGTGCCAAAATGAATATATTTCATGAATAGTAGACATTTACCTATGAGATGGTCTACAGCAAGGCTGCCCAACCTTTTTAGCAGTTGGGCAAAATTGACGATTTTGAATCACTGGCGGGCCACTGAATACCTGACGGTTCCTATTTCCATGGGGGGGGGGGGTTGTTAGAGAATTTCTATGAAAGATAATTCCCCACAAAAAAAAAATCTAAATAAGTGCTCCCCCACAAAACGCGGGCCTGGGGTTGGGCAGCCTTGGTCTACAGTATTCTAGATAGCAGGTAGCCATTTACTAAGGGTAGACAGTAAACATGCACCAGATAGTAGGTAGGCGGATGTTACCTAGATGTAGACCGTATTACGGAGACAAACAAATTGAATATGGTCGCTGGACCAACATAGTTCCTGGTAACTGTTAGCTCCTATTCAGTACGTGAATAACCAAACTTCTGATGTAGTTACGTCAGGAGGTGGCCAAGCTTGGGCTCGCGGTAGATAGATTAATTTTTATTAATTTTTTTTATTTTTTATTGCTATAATATTATTCAATATACAAATAAATAAACAAGTTACACTGTATAATTATTATTACGCGTAAGAGCTTTTCGCGTCTCGAAGACATTATCAAACTGTTCGATAATGCCTTCAAAACGTAGTAATAATTACACAGCAGACCATAAATTCGCTAATTCAATAATAATACTATTTTTGAATGTATAAAATAAATAAAAATATAATGGAGTTCTACAAATTAAATATTAAAAAATTTCAATAATTATTGTTATAGTATATCTCTGATTACTAGCAGATTTCTGTGTGTTGGGAACTCTTGATAAAGTAAAAGGTTCTTTACAATAATTGCGTGTATTTACGTTACATTAAATAAGTCTGAATTTAGCTACACTGTTCATTACCCGAGGGTTGGTAATTCTCTCTTTCTAGAAGCTTGAAGTCTGACAAGGATACCCCACAGGCAATTGCTTCACTCTAGCGACATCTGTCGGCCTCTGGAGTAAGCTTTCTGACTAGTGCCATCTATCGCTTGAATACCCAACTTATTACCATACATCACAATTATCTTCGTTAGAACTATTATAAAGATTTACGTTTTTCAGAACCAAAGGTTCCTTCATCAAGATCAAAAGTATACTGAAAATTAAAATCTATAAGAATAGATAAATAATTAGAGAAACAAATATAACAACAACAAGAAGAAGACAATAAAATAGTTACTATTACAATAATTAAAAATAATTACAACATTTACATAAAAAAATCTTTTAAAAATTCAAACAACAGAATTTAGAAGCGACGAATGAGTAAATCACGGTTTCATGAAAATCCGAAAACTTTTGCATTTCAAAAAAAATGCTTTGATCTTTATGATCTAGGCAAATCGATAAAACATTCAAATTGATATTTTGCTAACCTATGGAAAACCGTCGCAACAAACCGTTCTTACGCTGCTGGCAATAGAATTTTGCCCTAGCTAGACTATTATAATTTAAACGTATATGCCACGAGAAAGTGGAAACATTTTTTTAACAAAATCGCTTGCACTTGAAACACTAAAAATTTTCTGAGATTTTTGATTCCATTTTCGATTTATCTCAAAAAGGGTGTGGTGTTCCAAGGACCTATTAATTTGTGTGGGCAAAAATCGATTTCTCCGTAGTAGTACGATGTATACAAAAGGGTAACAATCGTTATCGACCTATTAATTTGTGTGGGCAAAAATCGATTTCTCTGTAGTAGTCCTATGTATACAAAAGGGTAACAATCGTTATGGATCTATTAATTTGTGTGGGCAAAAATCGATTTCTCTGTAG
Organism: Hesperophylax consimilis; assembly: GCF_061612785.1. Classification (NCBI taxonomy): domain Eukaryota; kingdom Metazoa; phylum Arthropoda; class Insecta; order Trichoptera; family Limnephilidae; genus Hesperophylax; species Hesperophylax consimilis. The sequence continues at coordinate 25,077,501 of NC_142859.1, forward strand.
CAGTACTATGTATACGAAAGGGTAAAAATCGTTATGGACCTATTAATTTATGTGGGCAAAAATCGATTTCTCTGTAGTAGTCCTATGTATACAAAAGGGTAACAATCGTTATGGACCTATTAATTTGTGTGGGCAAAAATCGATTTCTCTGTAGTAGTCCTATGTATAGAAAAGGGTAACAATCGTTATGGACCTATTAATCTGTGTGGGCAAAAATCGATTTCTCTGTAGTAGTACTATGTATACAAAAGGGTAACAATCGTTATCGACCTATTAATTTGTGTGGGCAAAAATCGATTTCTCTGTAGTAGTACTATGTATACAAAAGGGTAACATTTGTTATGGACCTATTAATTTGTGTGGACAAAAATCGATTTCTCTGTAGTAGTACTATGTATACAAAAGGGTAACAGTCGTTATCGACCTATTAATTTGTGTGGGTAAAAATCGATTTCTCTGTAGTAGTCCTATGTATACAAAAGGGTAACAATCGTTATGGACCTATTAATTTGTGTGGGCAAATATCGATTTCTCTGTAGTAGTACTATGTATACAAAAGGGTAACAATCGTTATCGACCTATTAATTTGCGTGGGCAAATATCGATTTCTCTGTAGTAGTACTATGGATACAAAAGGGTAACAATCGATATGGACCTATTAATTTATGTGGGCAAAAATCGATTTCTCTGTAGTAGTCCTATGTATACAAAAGGGTAACAATCGTTATGGACCTATTAATTTGTGTGGGCAAAAATCGATTTCTCTGTAGTAGTACTATGTATACAAAAGGGTAACATTTGTTATGGACCTGTTAATTTGTGTGGGCAAAAATCGATTTCTCTGTAGTAGTCCTATGTATAGAAAAGGGTAACAATCGTTATGGACCTATTGATCTGTGTGGGCAAAAATCGATTTCTCTGTAGTAGTTTTATGTTTACAAAAGGGTAACAATCGTTATGGACCTATTAATTTGTGTGGGCAAAAATCGATTTCTCTGTAGTAGTCTTATGTTTACAAAAGGGTAACAATCGTTATGGACCTATTAATTTGTGTGGGCAAAAATCGATTTCTCTGTAGTAGTCCTATGTATACAAAAGGCTAACAATCGTTACAAATTAATTTCTAGACCGCTTTAATATTAACGAATGAATTGTTAGGTTTCATGTTAAGCTTTTAGTACAAAGGGAATGTATTATCGCGATGTCGGAACACGTGTTCATAAAAATCGTTATATTTTCGCATTTCGTCATTATATATTGTCATGCCAAATACACGTGTTCCAATATATTAGGAATATACTAAAAAAATAACATGAAACGGCCTGCAGTCCCGTTTTTAACCGTTTTATAATAACATAGCAAAACTAATTTTTCTCCGTGTAGATTCACCCGTTTTCCACTTGTATGTTCACCTATTTTCCGGTCACCATGCATTCATGATTATTTTTTAACTCATTTTCGTATTATTTTTAATCGTAATGTTGGTTATCCCTGCCGCAGGGCATGTTATATAATAATAATAATGTTGTTTGTCGGTTTATTTTTCAACGGTAAGGTTTGTTTTGGACATGTGAAGCCTCAAAATGTCGGCCCGCACAGCCAGGGGTGGTAAACGGGGAGGGAAAGGAGGTCGGCCACGAGAACTTTCGGCCTGTGACAAATAATTACTGTCACAAATGGAAGGGGACGGTTTCCCATTTATTTCGGATTTGGGATGTAACTTTGTATTAGGTTGACTATAATTTTGAACCTAAATATAAAGTAGATGCATTGTGATGTTTACGTCTTGTCTAGAGGTCGTAGGACTAAAATAAATTTACCAAATGGGGAGTACGACGGGGCTAAGCTTGATTGTTAGTATCCGGTTCTTGACGGCTACACCAAAACTAAACATCGAAAACCACATTAATTTCAATAAGAATTATACTGAAACACCTGACCTAAGAGGTTTAAGGTGTACAGCACGGTATAACTTACACATACATAAACACACATTTCACCACGATCTACATATTTGTCCTGATGATGGGCTAATGCTGTCCGAAACATTGGCTAAGAAGGAGGAAGATCAGTATAGCCAGGTAGGTACTTCCCTGCCTTCCTCTTCTGATCACTTTCACCACTTCCCCCAAGAAATACTTTAATTGTAAATGCCTTAGTCCTACTGGCTACGGGCAGTTGAGATTCTAGTGCGGAATTCATACAAAAAATAAATATAATTTAATTTTTAGAGTTTTCCATCGATTAACCCTTTCCTTACCAGAGTTCTTCTGGAGGAACACGAAGGAAAAAAAAATATTTCTCTTGATTTTACGAACCAAATAGCCCCGTATTTTGCATATCGCTTGAAGAAGATATTGCTTATAAGGAATAAAACAAATGTCGTACTGGGAACACATAATATTACTGTTATTTCGAATTAAAAACGCGTGTTTTGCAGCTTTTAACGGTTTGACATTTCTCGGATTTCAACATTATTTTAAAGGTAAGATATCGCATATTTCTGTTGAAAATAATTATTGTATTGTATATACATGTCTAATCTGATATCGTAATATGATTTCCATTAAAAAACATTGGTTTTTCATTTAGTTTTCGGTAATAACATTCATGTTCCTGGGCTGGCACTTTGGTCGTTCGTGGATGTTTTTCATAGAAATCTTTCTTTGGCCTTTAATATTGTTTTACTTGTTTTATTTGATTCTTTCAAGATATATTAATTTATTTTATTATTTTCCGGTAGACTTTAACTTATTTTATTCATTTTTATAGATAGAGCATCGTGGTTTAATACATAAGGAGATCACCGTGATGCTGGAAGGAGATATTTCCGACGTGGAGTTGGAGTTGGAAGATGAAGATGAAGAGGGCTGGTCAGTTGAATATTTCCAGGATGCTGCAGAGGAAACCATTATGGAGGCATTGAGCCAAGCTCTTGGAATGGATGTGGAAGTCCATGTAAGTACTTTTGTCATTATTTCTTATTGTTATATCACAGCGATTATTGCGTTTGATGTTGATTTAAGTATGAACATATTTGGGTTTTAAATGAAACCATAAAGTATATATTTTTAATTATAGACTTTGGAAGAGAGGCAGGAGCCAGTGGAAGACGAGCCAGAGTCCTGCACCATGCCGCAAGGACAGCCCAGTGAAGCCTCAGATTCCCATGGACGGAGAACCGATCTACCGAAAGATGTCGATCATGTGGACTCCTACTGTGATGTTACTTTCTCAAAAACACCACTGGATATGTCTGCTCTACAATATGTTTTATGTTTCATAGATGAAAATATTATAAAAAATATTGTTGAGCAGACAAATTTGTATTCAGTTCAAGAAAATAGCACCGGCGTCAACACCACATCATGATGGGTATCCTTAAGTATCCGGCATTCCACCTTTACTGGTCCAATGATACGAGGCTCTCTCTCATCGTTGATGTCATGCCTAGAAATCGTTTCACTAAGTTACGCTGGTGTCTTCATTTAAATGACAATAGCTCGTTGATTCCAAGAGGACAAGAGGGTTACGACAAATTATTTAAAATAAGGCCGATGGTAAATGCCCTCCTTGAAAATATGGCCAAGATCGAACCTGAGGAATTCAATTCTGTAGACGAGCTCATGATACCGTTCAAAGGGAGAAGTAATTTGAAACAATATATTAAAAACAAGCTACACAAGTGGGGCATCAAAGTTTTCTCCCGAGCGGGAGCCAGTGGGCTCGTCTATGATTTTGAAATTTACACGGGCAAAAGCACGAATGTCGGTGTGTGTTTCCAAAGAGAAAGAAATTGTTTTGTTTTATTTCACCACTAATATTTTTTGTTCTATTTGTTTTTCTTACGTTAATTTAGGGTAATGGTCCGTTTTTTTTTTTTTAAATATATTTGATTTTTTTTTTTTTACTAAAATTATTTTAGCATAATATTATTAAATTGCAATTTAATATGCTTGCCTTTATAGATTAAAAGAATTGATTTTTGTGTATTTATTTTCTATTTAAACAATTAAAAACACTTTAAAATTATGTATGCTCCTTGTACTACCCGTTCTTTGACTTACACCCCCTAAGCCCCAATGTTCTTCCTCAGGAACATGAAATATTTCGAAAACCGTATGGAAAAAAATAAATTTTTTATTTGTATAAATATTGAAAAAAATCACCGAACTCAATAATGTAGACAAACATTTTTTTCGTTGGCTGGAAAAAGTCTGGTATTGAAAGGGTTAACCTTAGAAGGTGGTTGAAAAAACGTTAAATTTATGATAGTCGCTCACTTGAAAATATGATCTAAAAATCTAAATAAATTGCTCATAGATCATATTTATGCGCAAGACAGTTATTTATGTTTAAAAAAAACATCACATTCGTGGAATTATTATAAAGATCACGCATCAACACACGCGTAACATCATTAAAAATAATACGTTAGAAATATCCAAACTTTTTCAATACGTAAATCTCATTTGTCAGTCTGCCAAAATGTGACGTTGCCAGCTCTTTCGCATCCCAGTTATAGACATTTTTTTTTATTTTTAAGAATTCAAAACAGAGTTTTAATTTTATTTGTGAGTCTGTAGATATTTTTTTACTTTATTACTATTAAGACAATATAAGTCAAAGCATTGAAACGAAAGCTAGTGAAATTTGGATTTGTAGTGACTCATAAAAAGATTCGGATTGCATAATACATGTATGTACCTACAAGTATTTGGCCAGCGTGTTGCTTCTAAATTCATTCCTTTGAAATAACGGTAGAACAAACAACAAACACATCATTCCCACCTGAATATATTCTAAGTAAAGCAATCCATTTGTCAAGTTAGGTGAATCTATCAAATGACATAATTCAATAATATCCTGTGCTTGCTTAAAATAAATACATTTTCTCTTTCTGCGAATGCGAGATTACAAATTCAATAGACCAATAAAATATTTGATTAAATCTCTATATAGATAATAATAGACAACGACTAGATAAAGATAAAAGGTAGTGCTGATAAATATATAGATGTATCCTCTAATTTGATTTAATCGTAACCCTCAAACAGAATTATTCATTAATTCACCATGATTAATTTGAAATGTATAAAATATAAACTATGCTGTTCTGTCCATCCATGCCAACAGACAGGTAACAGCAGCGGTGTGGGTGGGGGGAGGGGGGGTAAGGGGGATGTTGAGGATGACAGGGATGGACTATTGGGGGTGGAGGAAGCCGTCAGGACAGTCTGCGCCTCCCGCTGTGAACATATAACTTTTAGGGATGACATCCAATAGGGGTGGGAGTTGGAAGTTGGAATACGGTACCTACGATTTTATTCACGAACAATTCAAATAGACTTTGTTTTGAAGTAGGCTGTTTATAATGGAGTAGTTTCGATGGCAAGTGATTGTATCAATTATCGATTCAATATGTAAACTAAAACACTGAAACTTTATTTTGTTATTTTACGATCCAGTTTCGTTTTGTCTAAAACTTCATGGCTTATTGTTAACTGTCGCTTATGTAATAAAAATTATAACCTTTACAGGGTTAGAGTATTGATGAAAGCATCAAATTTTCTAAAAGCCATCATTAAATATTAATCAGTTTTATTTGAAAAAAAAAATTCTTCATAAATTTCATTACAACATCATACATTTGAATACGACATAATAATATTGATGTACGAGTATATTACATAACATTCACTCTCCTGATAAAACGGATGCTGTGCTCAGGAGAGGAGAACTTATATATGACAACTACTTGTGTACATTACAGTGAAAGGTTAAAAAATTATTTATTGTTTTACGTGATCACTTTTAAAGCGAAGTTAAGTTTAAAGTGAAAAGTTACGAAGTGAAATTTTGAGGTGAAAGGTTACAGAGAGAAGTTAATTGATAGGTTATACATGATTATTGGTTAGACATGTATATATAATTGTGCAAAGTTAAAAAATGAAAAGTGTTGTTAAGTTACTTAAAGCGAAATTTAAAGATCAAAGTGAAAAGTTAGAAAGTGAAGTTTTAAAATGAAAGGTTACAGGGTGAAGTTAATTGAAAAGTTAGACATGCATATTATTGTGTGAAGTTAATTTTAATAAAGTGAAATTATAAGGTGATAATTTTCAAAGCGCAACTGATAGTTTAAAGTGAAAAGTTACAAAGTAAAGTTTAAAGTGAAAGGTTACAGAGTGAAGGTGAGTTAAGTGAAAATTTAAACATGCATATACATATAATTTTTTTTTCCAATGTGAATTTTTAATCTAAAATTAATTAGACGATTAATATCAATATTTAACTTTGTTAAATGATAAAAGAGAAGACAGTACATACATAGGAAGATATTGGATAATTTTATAAGTAATTAACAATGTAGATGCAATGTGACCTGTGGGCATATGATTAGCATACCGTGGATTCAGAAGCTTTTCTCTTTGAGAAAGATAATTACAAAATTATTTTTATTTTCATTTTGTGCTTTAAAAATAGGTTTTCCTATCTTATTAACAAAACTTATTTTATTTGGCTATAAATTTAGGGACATTCCTTTCTGATCAATCAGAAAAGCCACGTATACAGTTTGTACATTGACAATCTGGAAAAGTATCAGAGAAAATGTAACATTTGGTTCGGCTTCATAGAAATCCTTGGAAGTTCATTACTGACTAGGTGACTCTAGGACACCTATGTTCTATAGATATCCTTTAGCTCCATCAATAAATAACGACAAGATTATCGCACGATATCAAACTATAAATCACCATCGATATCTCTCCCAACCCTTAAAAAACTACACGTGCAAATAACAACTACCTCCGGAACTCGGGGGCGGACTCTATCATTGTTCGCCGGGGGCACCAGGCTGTAGGGGGCGATGGGGGACGCTGGGGGGGCGCTGGATAGCTCAGGGGAGGTGGGGGGTGGATGTTTATTTATCATTTCATTACAATAGGACGGCGGATACAAGGTAGACCACGTGTAGAGGGATGTGGGCGGCCGCGTGGAGTTTGTTAGCAAATTGTTCAGGTGACTGCCGATCACGCTGACAAGTAAATACCGACAGTTAAAATTGTTTTCACTAATGGAATGATAATTTATAAATATCAATATTTTTAAAAAGAATGATATCCAAAACGAAATGTTCGCTTCATGGATTACGTAATTTACATCACAATCTGACATCAATTCTACCTAGTAAAAATTAATTTAAATATATATTTTTTTTATAACCCTATCCAGATGAATTCGTCCAGCGCATCCTTCAAATGTCTCTCCCTCACCTGATGTTATTTTTGAGTCGTCAGCACGTCAAAATATCTATGTTTTGTCAAAATATTAATATGCCATCTATCATATCTATTTTACATTGCATATAGGCATCAAATATACCTAAAATGTGTTTTCCTTTTTTATACTATTGGCTTGTATAACTAGGAAACATTACTAATGTTATTTTTACAAATCGAAGCTAAAACTTACTTAATATTTTTCAAATAAATCCTTAAAAACTCTTGCTATCAACTATGTAGCATCAAATAATTATCAATTGATTTCCGAATGCATTAATCCTCAATTTTTCTCTTATCGAAGATTGACTAGTATCAACATAATTTATTAACGACTAGTATTTGTTAAGTAACTTATTTACTGACATGTATCTCTTGTCCAAATTATTTTATGTTAGTAACATTCATTTATCAACGACGACCTTCGGCAACCAAATCAAGATACTTCAAAACAACATCAAACAACGGTTATATCAACCAAATCAAGACAACATCCAACAAATGATTATGCAAGTATTGGCATCACAGGTACTGGCATCACAAGTACTGGCATCACACAAGAACTGGCAACACAAGTACTATCATCACAAGTACTGGCATCAAAAGTACTGGAATTACAAGTACTGGCATCACAAGAACTGGCATCAGAGGTACTGTCATCACAAGTACTGGCATCATAAGTACTGGCATCACAGGTACTGGCATCTCAAGTACTGGCATCACAAGTACTGGCATCACAAGTACTGGCATCACAAGTACTGTCATCACAAGTACTAGCATGCAATCGAGGACAACTCCTGCAACAGCGATCACTGCCTACACACAATGCAATGCTATGACAACCGTCTAGCTCTGAACTGCCTCTGCTCCACGCGTAAAGCACGCAGTACAGCAACTAGCTCCTGCAACCGACAACCAGTAATTGCTAACCGCAACCTGTGGCAAGTCGTAATTTATGATGTTGCCGTTGTAACAATGAACTGTAACTTGGAAACTTCAAAATAATTACATCAAGAGACAGATCGATCCAACAGCTTCAACTACAAGCTACAGCAACGTGTTTCAGCTATAGCAACTAGTTACGGCTATTTACATGCTTATCAACAGACATACGAAGAAATCAAGAAGTCCTCTCCAACATCCGTATGAAAGCCTTTTTAAGGTCATCTTCAGAATTGATAAAATCTTTCACGTCGAAAATTAAAGAACAACTAAATAAAATCAATCAAAAAAATGACAACATAACAAGATTATCAAGAAAAATGCCACAAAACCATTGCCAAACGGAACTAAAAATCAGCCACAGCTGAAAATTCCTGCAACAGCGAAATTAACCAGTTTCTGCTCTCGTTAACATCAAAATCGGATAGGGTAGGGCTATGTAGGGCTGTGTAGGTAGCTACTTGTTACAAATATAGCATTTTAGGTACCAACTGGCCACGAATGCAAGAAATTTAAATTTCGGAATATCGGTATATAATAACGATAGCTACGGAAAAACATTACCACTATCAAATACCCTTTCCATTATTCAATCCTTCTCTACTGCTTGTTAAGTTCACTTAATTTAATTTGGTTCTCGTCATTGTATTTTTTTACATTGGGTCTAATTCATCTTTGGGGATGCTGCGTGGGGGGTCTTTTTTAAGAAAATAAAGAGGAGATAATTAATTAGTGTCATTATTAATATTTGTTGGTGGCATTTATTTTTACTCGGGAGATATTTTGAATTTTTATTGATATTTTAGGCGACTAATTATTGCTTATAATTATTTGTTATCCTTTATGCTATGCATAAAACCTTGTCTTATAAATATTAGTTTATAATTTAAAAAAATAATAATAAAATTGAATTCCAATGAATTGAAATCATGATTCATCGCACACCGATTAAATATGTACTCGTATGTAAAATGGCGAACAAGAATTTAAAAACACTAATGAAGTGACACTGAAGCTAAATGAGAAAATAAGATATTGGTGCAAACAATTGACCTTCATAATAAACGTGTTTCAAATTTTACACAGTTATAAATAACTACCATTGTATGGTAAATGGTATTTTATCAGTTGTGTTAAATTTAGAATAAGTTTATTAGTAAGCGGGTATGTGAATGGTATTAACACAAAACAAACACGGTAAGGTGATTTTGCACAAAAACGGCGCGATAAAAATCATTCAAATATTATTATTATTATTATTATTGTTAAACTAAAACCAAAATCTGCTCTAACAACATATAGTCTATATTGACGCCTTTCTCCTAGTGAGACAGATAGCAAAATCATTTACCTATATTGATGCCTCTCTCCTAGTGAGACAAATAGAGAATAAAGAATTTTATCTGACCGTACAAAGTGATTGTCTAATTCTAAGCAAAACTTTTATTATACCATACATATTTATTATGGTTAAATGATAACTCAACACAGTGACAATTTAACACACTTTTAAAAAGTGATATGAAGTCATTAGAAACGATGAATTTTTTTTTAACCTATCCTAATCTAACCTAACCTAACCTACATAACCCAGTTAATAAAGTTTTGTTTTCAAAATTAGAAACATACTTTTGGATGCGAGGTCCAAGGAAGCCCAGTTCTTTCTAACCCTTTTCTTACACTTGTTATTCCTCTTTCCATCCCCAAACTATCCCTTCCCCCTCGCACAACCACCACCAATTTATCCTACTTCAAAACTCACAACTTCTCTCATTTCTGGGTGACTTAGTCCTATTGACTCCGGATAAGTAGAACTTTTAGTAACCAAAATTTTAAATATTATCGGGATTATTTGTTGAGTTACTACGCCGTGTTGCTTCCTCCTCCATTAGCTATCTTTTCGAACAACGTTACAGTGTCAAGTCTGCCCTAATAATCATAAATTAATCACGGTAACACATAAAAAACATCAAAAAACGACAATATTTTCAAAAATAGAAATCAATTATAAAAAAGCAACAACGAAATACCTTCATTACCAAAAAAAACTTCAATTCAACGACCTAGCCACAGATCCCAATTCTTCCTTTTATCCTTGAGAGTTCATCTTATCGCAGCATCTCGACAAGTGTCAACCGTCCTTCTTGCACCTGGTGTTGTCTCCCTTTAAATCGTCTGTTCCTCCCAGTCCCCCCGCGGTATGGAAGATCCGGGACTGAGAGATGGAGTGGGGTGGAAGAAGGAACATTCGAGTTCCGATAGAAACTCAATTCCATTAAATTGTATTACAGAGCACAGCCATTCCGTTTGCCTCCATTACCATCAGCCAAGGTACAAAAGCTAGCATCTTCAGCGGAAACCGGGCGATACAAAACACTTTCAATTTGCTCCAGTATAATATTTTATCACCTAAATCAAATAACGATATTAGATATCTGATTTTAAATTTTCATGGCCAAAATTATTATCGTGATGAATTTATTGAATAATTAGCACATATTTGAAACCGGTCAATACTATTTATTTATTACTAGTTTTTACCCGCGTCTTTGCTCGTGTGGTAGTAGGTAGAAGTTATTGCAAATGAATTTTCCTACTAGAAATAAATATTTTTCCGGGATAAAATCAGTCCTATGTCACTTTCCAGTCCTCTGACTATTCCCATGCAAAAAATTACATCGATCGGATGCTCCATTGCGACGTCAAAGAAGGACAAACAAATAAACATACTTTCGCATTAATTATATCAGTCAGGATTTTTAGGCAGATCTATATAAGTACGGTTTACGCATATTTTTAGTATGCCTGTCTCACTAGGGATATTTTAACTAATTTACAAATTATGTCATTTTAACAAATGGTAAGAACATTTTTAAGGTTAATTTCGATAAGTAGGTACATTTTTGATAAGTTGGAAGGCAAAATATTTTATGGAATCAAATCAGGTTCGTTTTGGTATTTGTAAAAAAATAGGATTAGAGAACTTTTTATTTAGATTTGGGTGAATTGAATAGTTATTGCACGGATTTGTTGATGATCCAATATTTAGCTATGATTTTTAATTTGTTTAGATATTTCGATTGTCTTGTTTTGTCAGGTAGGTTATTGAATATTTTAGTCGCATTGTATTTGAAAATTGTTACTTTGGATTTCTACCAAGAAATCCGAAAACGCGTCGAGCACGCCTATTTACAAGGACAATTATTGAAAACGACAAAAATCCCATAAATATTTCTGGGGACGACTTAGCTTAGTGGAACTTGCTATCCGGTATTAGGCTGCTACACCAAAACTAAACACAGAACACCACATTGAGAGGATTATCGTTTGCAACGTGGTATCACTTTTGCATACATCACTTACATACACACACTTCGGCACAATAAGGAAGTTGAGTCGATTTTTTTTATTTTTTTTTATCAATGTTCGCATTTAAACTTAAATACGAGTATTTTTTTTAAGTTTGTTTTCATAGTTAAATTAATTCTCAAAGTTTGAATTTTATTAAGCCCGCCAAAACGAGCGGAATCCGAGCGGTAAGAGGCGGGGTGTGGGTGTGACGTCATTCAAACTGTGAGAACCACGTCGCTTAAACATTTTGTATGAAAAAAAAATAATTCTTCAATAAGGAATTCCAGTAATTTTTTAACCAATGTTAACCGTCCATTAGAATTGATGTTATTAAAAAAAGAAAATCGATTAAGATTTCATAGTTAAATTCATATTTTAAGTTAGAATATTTACTTTTCCCGCCCGGTACGGTATTGCCGTCGCTATTTGTTGACCGCCGCGCAGAAAAGTAAAGACCAAAAGTAAAATCGCACAGAAAACGATATTAAAGGTAATACTCAAAAAACATAAACTAACCGACACAGACCAAATATTTAAAAGCTGTGACGTACTTTATATACGCCAATTATATGTTAAAACACTACTGAACTACATTTTCGACCAAAAAAACAAACCCCAACAAACACAAAATATCACTAATAGACCGGTCAGACAAGCGTACAAAGAAAACATAAAAACTCCGACGGTAAACACTACCTTTGGACAAAGACACCATAAATACCACGCTATTAAAGCATTCAACAGTCTTCCACTTGAAACTAAAATTGAGGAAAATAAAAATAAATTCAAACACAAAATAAAAAAATGGATAAAAGAACAAAAAGACAATATTACCAAAATTCTATAACAGAAAAGAATAAAACATATACACGCAACACAAAAAATATATAAAATACGCAACACGCACAAACACATAAATCATTATAAATGCCGACTTACATTCTCTTTTAATATTTTTCTTTTAGTGTGATAATTATATTTTAATTTTTATTTTTAGTTTAAATTTATCTTTATTTTAATGTTGTTTTTCTTTTTTTTAAATGTATAAATTCTTATATTATAAAATGGGGGCCTCAGCACGGGTAAACAACCCAGTGAGGCCAACATTACTGAATTAGAATATGAAATATTGTAAAATAATGTATCAACAATAAAAAAAATAACGGCTTACAGCCCAGTTCACTGTGAGACTTTTCTGGGCGGCGGCCTAAAGTGTATCACATGTAATGTGACATGTATAATAATAAAAACTTCTAAGCGATGCAATAAACAACATATTATTATAAAGCACTATACGAATATGTATCTTTAGAAATCCATTTCATATAATAATAACAACAAATACGTACATATATTTGACAATAGATGGGAGCTATTTTTTTCTGTCTCTATCTCTATTATTAGTTTCTCCGGGAATGCAGCTGGTTTTCAGCAGTGCCTTATTATATGGTAAACAAAAGATGAAATATTTAAAAGCCATCACCACATTATAATATATATTATAATGAGTAGAGAATAATTATCATGTCATGCGAAATCAATAAATATACCTGCACAAAACTAGTGGTTATGGCGAAATGTCAGATGGGTAGATACGCAATGATTATTATACTGTAAAAATGTATTATATTTATCGTAACGTACAAATGAACACAATTAATAATTTGATATACTTGGAAGCTTTAACTCCACGACCGGCTGTGATTTGGCCCAAATAAACGTTTGGCCTATACACCTCTCTCATCTAAACCGACCATCTCTCATGTAATAGAAAGAGATGCACCATAGGTGATCCGTTGTACGTACAAGTCACGACACATGTGACGTCAGAATTCTTTCGACCAATCGTGGAGCGTATACAGTTTATTGCTATTGAATGCTTTTTCAAGAACGTTTAACTAATTCTAAGAATAATAATATAGAAATATATTTATGTATTTAGAATCGATATTTTTTGATCTACATGAACATATTTTTTATAAAGTCAAAATATTTTTCACTCAACTTCCTTATTGACTCATTTGCCCAATGATGGACCATATAAAGCTGTCCTAAACGCTGGCTAAAGAAGGAAGAAGTTTGATAAACTGGCTTCTTACTTATAACCCTAAAATAAATCAATCCTATTTAAGTGTTGAATTTTTCCTCTATTTTATTAATTTTTTACATTTTAGATAACTTAAATGTTGACTCGTTTGTTGCTGAGTGGACAAATTCATCGGTTTCACACCCAAATCATCTGCTGACTAAGTCCTTCATCATCGCACGATCAGCAGTATTAATGGTGGAATTTTTTTTTTTTAATTTTTGTAACTTGTAATTATAATAAAACGGAGGATAAATTATTGTGGTTATATGGTATATCAGAGCAACCAATGTCAACTAATATCACAAATGATAAATCACTCTCATAAATCCATGTTACGAAATTATATCTTTTTAACCATCGATGAATATATTTCGTCAATATTCATAATTTATAACCTTAGTCGTTGACAATAATTTATGAGAAGCAATAATACTTCTAACGTCTACTATTATTAGGTTTCTTCTGTCTATCAATATATCAAGTAAATACACAATATTTTTTCGCACCACCTTATAGACAGTGAGACTTCAATATAAATTTATCAAGCAATGGGAAGCTAGAAGTAACTTTATTTATGTGTCGTCTCCCCAGCATTTCTGCTGCCCGGGAGCTCCAGGCTGTATGGGGGAGGATCCGCCGTCCCCCCCTTACCTTCTTGCCTCCTCACCCCCTCACACCCCATAGCCCCTCGCTACGAATATTACCTTTATTCAAAACCTTATAAGAATATTACTTGATATGGGAAATATAAACACATTTAACTTTGAATAGGGGAGACTTGAGAGATGTTCAAGGCGTCTTTCCGCTGGGATGCTGAAAATAATGGTTGGGTGGATTATATTTTTATAATATTATATCCTCAATGGTCCAGGAGTAAAGCTCTCGAATGGCAAACTGGAGGTTGCGGGTTCAAATCCCGGCGTGAGCAAGTATATTTTATTTTATTAATTTCACAATTTGCTCATTTACGGTTTCAATTTTTATTTTAAAAAATTATTAAATAAAATCTTCCACATGTCGACAATGGTCACATAACCAAGTAACCGCCCAGCCTCTCAAATCGACTCCAGATGTCCAATTCATGCCATTTTTGATCGCAGAATTCGCGCTTTTACGATATTTTAATAATTTTTCATCAATCCTAAAAATATTCCAGTTATTTTCGCGAGAACTCAACTGGTTAAAACAAAATTTAATTTTGTGTGTGAACTTCGCAAAATAAAATAACATGTACTATTTGGCAATGTTTTTTCTTGAATAAATCAAAGAAGGCGGCTAGTGTTAAGCGGGAATTTAAGCCTTATCGCCATCTACAAAAGGGTTATTATTGTGAATGACCCGATTCCAAATGTTAGATGATGTTGTGCATCGCCTTAAGCAATTATATTTACCCATTATTATTTTTAATCATTAGTAAACTAGCTGTACCCCGCCACGCGTTGCTGTCACTCAGACTGTCTGTGCAGATAGAAAAACATGAGCGCGTGTTGCTTTTACGTCCAAAAGATGGCGCTGTTTTAAAAATAAGCATTCCGGCATTTTCTCTAAGAAGGTTGGAGTATTTCCGCTTTTCAATAAAATCTAAGCAAATAAATGTATCCAAAAACTAACAACTAACGAAATAAACATTTCATTTTTTAAAAGTTAAAATTTTTAATACAAACGTTCAAACTTTCAAAAAATTGCTAATCTTAGATTTTTTTGTCTGAACACTGAGCTAAAATTACTGATAGTAAAAAATACACATTTTAATAGACAAAATTTTAGTATTACAAAAACTACTGGGACCTCATTTTTTTGTTTAAAATTAAACATAATTAATGAAAGACTTCGTAATTAAAAAATTCATATTTCTTTCTTGATCTGCGGATGGAACCTTTCGTTTCATGGAGACGTACATTTTAATAAATAAAAATAAAACTGCATTGAGAAAAACTAGTTTATTTAAAAACAACTAAAGAACTGTTCTAGAACCAAGTTACCTACGTCCACGGAGAGGAATATCACTGATTTATTAAAAACCTGTTAAAAACGGGATTGACGGGAAAATTTTAATATATTACTAATATATTGGAACACGTGTCCATGCACCTGCGTTTGCGTCAGTACTACACAATACCGAAATGCGGCAATATTCAGAATTTTATTGATTGCAGGCATTTAACAAATGAATTAACATCGAAACTTCCTAATAAACTTTCGGTAAATTTCGTATATATTATCACGGACATCGTGATTGTACATTCGTATTTTATTAAAAGTTTACTAGGAGACCTAACGATTCGTTCTTTAAAGGCCTGCAGTCCCGTTTTTCACCGAATAATTTGAAACGAATTTTAATATATTAGCAATATTTGATATCGGTAAGTTTTCTCTGTGTCTCACACTAAATACTTAATAAAATTGGCGCAGCCGGTACATTGGTATTATAGAATAATTTTTACAACAGTTTCCAAAATGAATCATGATCAGTAGGTAGGTACCTACCCCTTTTTTCACCTTCAACTATTGTTAGAAGTAGAAGGTGCCAGTATTATTCAGGGATGATTTGTATGCAGGGTGGTGTCTAGTATCTACCCTGTGCCAATCTCCACCCTTTCCTTTCCGTGTCAAGCTTCCTTTGGACGTGAAGGTTCATGAAATGTGACTGGGAGCTTCCACTGTTTTACCTCTGGGAAGGGGTGGAATGATTATCTACAGCCTTCACACAGAATTCAAGTAAGCATTGTTTCTGTGAATTGCTACTCTTAGTTTGTTATTTATATATATAGGGGGGAGGGTTGGAATGAGGATAGAAAATTAACGAATTGGAGGTCATTGAAAATTATTCATTTAATTGGTGGGTACTGGGTACCTACCTAATAACCTTAATTTAGCCATGGAGAGAGTTTGTTTGTAAGAGACATTTCAAAGTTTTTCTTTAAAAAAACTATAATTATTTTCAATAACATTTTATTTTTATTACATATATAACGCAAAAGACAGTGTTAACCTCGATTCGGACTTAGTCCTGGTGAGTTTAGTAATTGAAGTGCATAAAATAATTAATACAAATAAATATTCAATTAAAAAAAACATCAGAACAGAAAATTTAAACTTAAAAATACCTATGAAGATATCGATTTTTCTCAAGTTTTAACATTTTAAATTTACCAAATTTTAAGAAAACAATAGTAGGTGCTAATATAAATGTACCACGTTAGTTAATTATTAGTTTAAAAAAATCGTTACGCTTAAAATATTTATTGCAATAAGATTAATTTTAGAAAAATAATCACCATCCAGTATTAACCTATTACCTATTCATTAATATTATTTTTTCATCTAAATTACAATAAAACCAATAAATGCTTAATCATTTTTCTGAGCAGCCGATTAAATCGACGATTTTATTCCGAAAGCATCGCCTCCTCGCAGTGTAGATCTCAGTAGTTGAATTATACATTCTACGATTCGTAGTCGCTATAAAGTCCTCCGTCTCGCGCCCAAGGCGTAGAAGCGTAGCGGCCGTCGCGTCGTAGCGCCTGTGGAGATGCTAATATCTACGTAAACCCACTACGTCTACGCGACACAGTTCGGTTACATGATTTTACATCCGTTTTAAGCGGAATTTCATATTGGAATTAGTAATAATAATAATAATAGTAATAAGTAGTAATAGTTTGTTAGATTTTTTTAGTTAAACAGAGCGGTAAGGGCAATAAAGCAATAAAAGCTCTCTCTGCCATATAAAAGACTACATCTAAATAAATAACATAAAGTAAAATAAAATAGTACAAACTAGGACTTTCGAATGTTCGTAGTTAATACAAATTTTTTGCTAACTTAAAAATTTATGTTTACATGCTTTGTTTTGAGATAAATACTAAAAAATGAGCCCTTAAAATTTAAATAAAAGGTGTTGACGATTTAAATAAAAGCCGTTGGTTATTAGTACCCATCTAGAGCCAAATAAAATAATAGAATACTATCTAAACCTGCAAAATAATTCATCCTTATAAATCGTGCACTGAGAAAAATGATTATTACTTCAACTGCACATCTTGATACAGGAATGCCCTAGTGAGATGTGCAGAGTATGTTTTTTATGTTAAAAACTATTTTTTGAATAAATAAATAAATTATTTGTAATCCTTTTTCTTGTACTCGTTTCTCAGTAAAATTTTAGCAAATTCCTGATATATCGGAACAAGTGTTAATACACGTGCAATTGCTTTGATAGTATATATTGACAAAAATCGAAAATATTAGGATTTTCATGAACTTGTGTTTCAAAATCGTGATAGTGTATATATCATTTACTAAAATTTTATCATGTGAAATGTGACTACCAAAGTTTCAAACACCTAAAATTGGAAAAAATATATAATACAGAATAGATTTGTAGATAGGTACTTTCCCGAGTTCTAAAACATGGGAACATGAAAACTTTAAATCATACATAAAACTCAGCGTACAATATACGAAGGCTTTCATGATGTGTCACCTACCTATATTCTACAGCTTTCCGATCCCTCGAGAACTTCCCACCCCTCCACTCTCCTCGCGCCACCCACCCCTTTCATCATTCCAACTCCCCCCGCTCCACCAATACCATCGCAGGATTACAACAGGACTGTTCAATTATCAAAAGTGGACGGAGGTTGCTGGGACCTTGGATTTTAGAACGACTGAGGATTCAACTAAACTTCTATTGGTGTGTTTTATTAGGTAGATATATTTTTTTTCAAAATAGAACCGTGATGCCAAATTTGTAAGGTAAGAGTATCGCAACTATTTAACTTGAAAAGAATTAATTTGAAGCATTCACCAAGAAAAGTATAAAACAAAACTTAACAGGGCTCCTCAAAAGAGTAAATCCTAGTGAAGAGGACTGTAAAAACTGTGATATTACTCTTATATAAATAATAAATAATTTTTAAAAATGTTGGAGAATTCGGAATAAATTTCTAAGATGTTTCTACCTGGGGGAGTATGACCACTACCCGTGACTCTACCCTATTTAGCGACTTTATCATACGTATTCTCAGAATGAACCATCGACTAGTCAAAACGGATGTGCTCATTGCTACACATGTTTTCAGATTGATCCGTGGATGGTTAAAAACTCAGATATATCTGACTGTTTTATCTTTCACCCTCTAGGACTAACTTGCCAATAGTCATGCCAGTCGATGGGGAGGGCAATCTTTTTGTTGAACAAAATCAATTCGGATATCGATATATTTAGCAGCAATGAAGCTGATAAAGAAGCTAGCTGGTTTAGGTATTTCACTCTAATTATCTAATTAATTTAACTACGGGCTCGCGTGGGAAAATACTTTACCATATCGAAACTTTGATAAAATTTTTATTTAAAAGCAAAATATGTTTTCAAATGGAGTAGCTACGTCTGTATGTTTTTATAATTTTGGTATTCTTTATGAGAGTCAATTAAGTAATTATATTTTCCGCTAAATTACACACATTTGACAGTAAATGCTTACGTTAAGGCTAGCGAAAATTTAAAAACACACATAAATAGTTTTTACCGTATAAAATACACTATAAAAAAAATATATTTATATTTATATTGAAATTGCTAAATATAGATATTATTTCGATGTGACTGTTTCAATTGTACTTATCTGATATATAACGCTTATACTGCAACTATATTTTTATTTCATATTTTTATTTTTCCTACTCTGTTATATTAACTTAACCGTGTCATTGTATGAAGTGTTGTCTGTATTTACCTGCTGACAAACTGCAAAAGAAGCTTAGCAGATTTAAATTCTAAAATAAATATAAAAATTTAAAAAAAGAACAAGTTTCAATCTAGAAAAGTGTTTTTTCTTGAGCGTCCTTTGTATCAGACGCAAGTCCTTTACATTGACTGTAAATAGGGGGTGCTGAATCTTCTAGTCGGTGAGCTGCTTTATGTTCAGGGCCTTTTCCGGTTGCTGTGATGTCGTGTATCCAAGGAGAGAGCAGTAGGTAGTCCAAGGAAGCGAGAGGTCAGAAGTCAAAGGCGGTTGTAGTTGTTCCAGCGGGAGAAGCAGTCCAGAGTGAAGCGGTCGAGAGTAGATGTCGGAAGAGAGAGCCTTGAGATCGCTTTACGCGCGGTATATATAGGACTAGCGGGGGCGTGCACACATCGGTGTGTGCGCGTCTGAAACGCCCCGCGTAAACGAGGTGCATTTTTGTGCAGCTTCGTGTGTTTTCATATGACTTTAATAGTCAATATTAAAATTATTTATTCAATAGTACTCTTTACGCCGCTTCATCTCATGAAAACTGTTTTTCCCTAGCATTTTTAATGTTTTTATAATAAATTGTACAATATGAATCAGTGGGTCCTCAGACCGACATTGGTGTGAGGAAATCCTTATAACTACTTAATATTAATGTTTACATATTTCAATATTACTTTACAACATAGACGCGAGTCCAGCCTTTCAACCTGTATATTTTTATTTTGCATTATGGCGGCGAGACTCACGCAAATCTAACATTAATTTGCGCAATTATGTATGAAAAGAGAAATATTTCTAGCATTATAGTGGCTTTGCGCTGATTGGCTGACCAACGCTGTTCAGTGTTTGGCGTTGCTTCGCCTGGGTAAAGGAGAGGGGATGCGACGTAAATACTGGGTCCACGGCTTGCGATGTGCCCAATGCTCTCCAGCCGGGGAGAGGATACCACGTAAATACTGTGTCCGAGCGCTCGTTGTGCTCAGTACTCGCCGGCCGGGTAAATAGGTACAGCTTTCTTATCCTCCCATGGTCAGACATCTGCTTTGCGGCCTTTGGATAGCATTGCGTAATGCGTTCGATACATCCTTTTTGTATGGGCCGGAAAGCGAAGTCTATCATCTTAAACCAAAGGGCAAGCTTTGTTGCTGATAGTGTAGTAGGTAAGTAAGTACTTTTAATGTATATACTTCTGGTAGTTGTATTGATATAATTTATTTAAAAACTAATTTTAATGAACAATTTTGTAATGTTTTTGAAACCATCTTCCAGAATTCAAACGTTGGCGTAACGCGAAGTAGCATCAGCCTTTTCCCAGCGTTATCTTCTCCTCACTTCTTAGTCATACAACATATCCCAAATTCTTAGGTTGAAATGCCATAGTCCCAATGGCCTCGATCAGTTTGGGTTCTTGTGTGAACTTGTGGTTCTTGTGGTTCTTGTGTGAACTTGTGGTTCTTGTGGTTCTTGTGTGGTCTTTGTGAGTCACATTAAAAAGAAGAAAAAATTGGATTTTGGACTTGTATATCATATCTTCGCAATTTAGAGCGTCACCTAGATAGATATTGGATCGTTTTTTAAAAAAAAATTTATGTGATACCTCACAAGAGTGTCCCTGCCTGTGCAGTGTACAGACAGGGGAACTATGTCACCACCCGGTTGGGCGGCGTTGTTAGGCGGAATAAGGTAGGGGCTGTAGGAAGGGATTTGTTAATGCGGGCCTTGAAGAGGCTCGGATTATAGGAGGGAGGAAAAACAGATGCCGGTAGCTCGTTCCACATACGAGCCGAATCACACAAAAACGAGTCGTAAAAACGGCCCGTTCTCATGAAGCCAACGTCAACCGTGAACGGGTGTTCAGTTCGTGTCCGTCGAGTTTCGCGCACGTGCACCAGTACATCAGGAATCAATGCTGCTAGCTCCTTGGAGCAGGCTTCATTGAAATACCTGTAGAACAGACACAACATGCCTACATTGCGTCTATGCATTAGATAAGGCAATCGGTCTGTTAACAACGGATTGTCAATCAGACGAATCGCTCTCCTTTGCACAGATTCAAGCAGGTTTATTAAGTATTTTGGGGCACCAGCCCAAAGGTGGCTCCCAAATTCAATAGTTGGGCGGACTTGAATAATATAATAAATATCAGTAAAACTAAACCATTTTGAGATTTTTTTATTTCTTAGTATTATCATGATTGATTTTTGGCATATTATACCATGGACAGTGTTACGGACAGTGTTACAGCATCTAGCATCAGGGCAGATTTGTCGATTATGGTGAAGTGAGTTTTATATATACTTAGAGGTATGGCAATCATTAATCTCCTTATGGCTGATAGTTCAGTATAATAATTACTTAAATTAATAGCACCTATATTATACCGCCGCGATAATTATTAGAATGACCTTGCTTAAAAGTCTTTCAGGACTATCGATATTTTGGTTGTAATTGTTTTGGACGCTAAAACGATGAATTTTTTTGCGGCCTATATCTTTCGTAGTTATTTCGTCGTTGGTCTGAAGGTTCGCGTACCCACTCCGCGCCCCGCGAGAAAATAATTGAAATAGTATGGAAATGAGGCCGTTAAATTCTCTGGGATTAAATAACCATCGTCCCAGGGGATGAAGGAGGTTTAAGGGTGGTAGTGGTTTCACGGCTTTCAGGATTATAAGATACTGCTATCAAATGTTCTCATCATTTTTAAGCGTTAACTTAGATTATGCAATGTTAACTTAATATCTAACAAGGTGACATGAATTTTCACTAAGGCAATTATTATGTAGGTCTCTTTCGTACAATGAATAGATGAGGATAATCGTTGACTCCAGGAATTTTCGTATCATTAAACAAACTAATTTCGGTTGTCTGTTGTGTTGTGCGTGGAGTGAAATACCTATTCCACCTCAGTGAACTCAAGTGTCATTTTCAAAATTGGAACTGATTGTTGAAACAAACGATAAAATAGGCACCTAAAAAGTAAATTTCTGACTTTATGTCCGGGTTAAATATTCCCCACAGAAAAAACTAAACCCTTTCACACACTTTTCCACAAATGATCATCTAGTAAATCCACTTTTTGCAAGTGCATTATATAAGCATAATAAACTATACAAGAACAACACGTCAACTCACCAGAGATCAAATGGGAAAATAATTCACCGACTCCAGATATTTTCATCTCAGAGGGTTCGGCTCGGTAGAACTTCTAACAGGACCTATTAATCCTACTGATCCCTGAATATAAATATTTAAAAAATCTTCCGTAATCCTACATGTATTTAAAGTGACTGATTTTTGCATTTTTATATATAAATTCTTTGACAGATCTAATACGCCTAAATTCTGAATGAGAAAGCTAAGTATGATGCAAGTAGCCGAAATAACTTAAATAAAAATAATTGAATACTTGAAATGTTCATTTTTTTGTTTTTATTTTTCTCAGATATATCCGGCAGGTCAATTCAGTAAAAAACTAGTAAAAACTAGAAAGATAAAGCTAGGAATAGATACGACTTGACACGTAGAGGAAACTAAACGGGGAAAAAGATTTTTGCTAAATTATTAAGAATCTCGTCAAATTATTAGTAATCCGGTTAAAAACGGGATTACGGGTCCTTAACGAATAAATTCATAGTTTTCTTTTCCGAATACATTATCACGACGTCGGAGCACGTGTCACAAATATCCTAACATTTTTGCATTTCGTCATTATTATTAGCAAGGCAAATGCAGGTGCTTGAACACGTGTTCCGATATAATTCCTATAAGTTTACCAGAAAACGGCCTGCAATCCCGTTTTTGTGTAATCCTGTTTTTAATAATTAATAATTTTAAGAGATTATTAATAAATTACCATTATTCTCCGTTTATAAAACAAACAAAAATTCTGCATTTTGCATGATTCACAGTTGCTATTTTATTCACCATTACAATAGGGAATTTTTTTCACACCAAAAAATCACTTATTATTAATTATTCACATGTAGAAACACTTCAGACACAAGAATACATAGTTTTTATAATTTTAAAAAATCAGTTATTAAAGTTATAATGACTTTAAAAACAGGCGCGAACGAAATATTTCAATGCAGCTAAAAACGCCCGGTGATTATCAAGCGTTCAAGGGCGAACGATGACGCCACTGTTGACCGGCCCAAGTAGATCCTGCAAACCGATGGCGGCGGCAGCGGCAAAGGTGTGACGTAGCACTTGTGACGTAGCGGTCAAAATGGCGCATGACCGTTTTCAGAGCCGAAATAGCACGCAATTTTTAAAACAACTACAAAAAATTGAAAATGCATTTAAAAAAAAAAGAAAAAAAAGAGGCATATAATAAAATAATTATCTTTATTGAAATAAATTATTTACAAAATGCACGAAAATTCCCTATTGATAGGTACAATTTTAACAGGATTACCAATAATTTGAAGAGATTTATAATAAATTAGCAATACTTAACCGGTCAGTGGCCGAGTTGGCATCGCGTTTGGGTCCCACCCAGGCGTAGGTTCAATTCCTCGGTTAGCTAGTTTTGTCCTACATCACAACACAAGCAACATTTTTCGCTTACTGTGGTGGTTGTAGGAGATTTTCAAATATCGTCAGATTGTTCGTAATTTTAAAAAAAAATATTAAAAAATTTTTCATTTTTCTCCGTGTTCAAACTCAGCATTTTGCGTGATTCACAGTTTTTAAATAACCAACACCTTTGCCATGGGTCACCTCAAGTGGTTTGCAACGTTTGGTAATTTAGCAGGGGTGCCCGGGTTCATCGGGTGAGGTGTGTTCAGGATGCGCCTACCCACCAGCTGCGTGGCTTGCCAGATCGGGAGAGGCTGGTTTGGGGAGACCCTTT
This sequence comes from Hesperophylax consimilis, assembly GCF_061612785.1. NCBI lineage: Eukaryota > Metazoa > Arthropoda > Insecta > Trichoptera > Limnephilidae > Hesperophylax > Hesperophylax consimilis. Next base: position 25,101,756 of record NC_142859.1, read on the forward strand.
GACCTCTCCAACTGGTATCTCGACCCATCACCTTGCGCCGCAGTGGGAGGGATATATTCATTCGTCCGTCACTCCTGGAAACGCTAGTCCCTAGAATCCTTCCCACCCTCACACATTTTTCCTTCCCAGAATTTCCTGTTCTTACTATATTTAAGAAGATCTCCACACAGCATTCCCAAAGATTACATAATGGCCTGATGTGTGGGGTTGGTGTAAAAAAACATTAAAGTCAGCAAAAGTATCGATTTTGATTCGTAGGTACGAGTACCTAGGTACCTACCCACCTCTTTTAGATATTGGGACTCTAGGTAACATTCTAATGTATTTTGACTTTTTTTTGTTATATCTAAACTTATTTTTTCTTATTTTTCAAGCTGTAGGTATATTTAATCACTACACCTTTTAATCCATGAATTTTCTTTTATTTTATAATTGGACCCCGTCTCCAAAATGCTTTGATCCGATCAAAGCAAAAACAAAAGTTAATTTCAAATAGATCTTGAACAAGTTTTTTTCAGTTTTTTTAATTTTTTATATTGAACAATAATATAATGTATTTTTAAACATTATATGATACAGTGATACAAACGTTCTATCTACAAACAAATCAATAAATATAAATAACCATATTCCCATAGTAGTAATAAAAAAATATAATAACAAAATCGGCAATTTTTATTAGGTACGGTTGTATATAATGATATATTTATTGCAATGGCATTGTGTATTACTTGTATACTTATGTTATAGTTATTTTGAAATAATGCCTTGTTTGTTCTTTAATTCATCTCTTAATTTGTTTCTGAAATATTTTTCGTTTCCCTAATTGATACTGAATCGAAAGAAATGTAAAGATTGTTGAATGCTTTTATTGCCTGGTATTTCTGGTGTTTTTTATACAAAACTTTTGTTTACCGTCGGAGTTTTTATGTTTTTTGATACACTTGTATAACTGGTCTATTAATAATAGTTTTAGTTTGTCGGAATTTGATTTTTGGTCAAAATTGTAGTATGTCTAATACGTCAAACATGTTGAATATTTGATCTGGGAGTTTTACAGAACATAGCTAAATTAATACAACGATTAAAGGTGTACATTAAAAAAAAAAAATTTCATGCATTCAAATAAACTGATTATTAGTTTGGATACAGTGTTGATACGATAAACATCCATTGAACAATACTTATTACCAACTTTGTGCAGCCTTCAGATAATATAGGTATTGCTTCAAGACTCACCTAATGGCAAATCTTCATCTCATTTGAAGTAATTTACGTAAAGATGTGCTATTACTTACAAGAAAACTATCTCTTCGCCCTAAAGTTTACTTTCAACAATGCTTTAGTTTTTGTATTCACTATGAACAACTAGCTTCTAGGTATAAGTTAGGAGATAAAAGTGAGCAATTTACGCAACTGCTTACAAAATCCTACACAAATAATGACGAGTCATATATCATTAGGTATTCCAAGTATTTTAAATAAATGTGTACCATTAACTACATGAAAGCTGTCTCTACGACCTACAATATTTACTCTGAACCATAGATTAGTTTTTGTAGTACAAAACAAGCTACTAGCTAGTACCTACAAGGTAGTAGGTAGGAGCGAGCAGTTATAGGAGAAAAGCTTGCTACGGGTCGTAGAGGCCGACGCTTCGGCGCCGCTTACGTCACAGCGCCGCCAAGTAGCGTCGACGTCGCCATCACGGGGATTCAATGGGACTCTATGGGGAGGGGGAGGTGGTAGATAGTAGATGGCAGACATGACTACAGGATTGTTTGGAAAATTTACAAATGCGTTTTTTTCTCCACCGCATCAGAGTGTTGATATATCATTAGAGTAAATTATTTTAGGAGTAATAAATTGATCTTTTCCAATATTCATTTTAGATACAAGATGTACAAGTGAGCGTTTATTTATAAATAGGTAAGTATTTTGATTATTTTTTATGTGAATACCTCACAAGGTTCTCTATTGCTCATAGCCGTCTGAAGCCAGTGAGACTATGGCAACCCCCATTGGGGTATATTGTGAGGCCGAAGGTTGTGGGGTAAGAAAAGAGATGGGGGGAGGGGCAGATGGAACCTGTATATTCATATCTTGTCAACAAACACGGCTAAAGCCATTCCAAGCAACATTTCAATTCCGAATGATGGTCTTACGGCATGACGATACTGAGAGAATTTTCCACTCTGTAACGTGCCACAAATGTACCATATTTTATTTTAAGTAATTGAATTGTAAAATAATACAAATTTGTCAAATAAAATTTACTTGCGCACGCCGGGATTTGAAGCCGCAACCGTCGGATCACGAGTCGAAAGCCCTAATCTTCGACCACGGAGGCCGTCAAAAGTTAGGTAGGAAGATAGATATAGATAGTTTTTAAAAATGCTTTTCTCATTTTTTATTTTATTTTGATTTTTACTATGTACCCACTACAAATAACCTATCTTAGTTATATAGTTTATATTTTACAAAAAAATAATATGTTGAGAAAACTCGACAGCTTGTTTCTCGTTCCCGTGTAGAGTTATCCACAACTTTGAGAGTGTGCGGAAGGGAGAAGACACGACACCGGGTCACACAGACGATCGTAAATTAAATCTATTGCTATCAGGAAAACTCGATGCGAGCACTACCACCTCCCCCCCTCTCCTCCCACCTCCCTCCACTCACCTTCTACATCCCCCACCCCACGCCTCTCTCTTCATTTCCCCATTTACAGGGTGTTCCAGTAGGTTTTCTTATTATTTGGTGGAATTTTATAATTGTTATGACTGTATCTTATAATGGTACCTGTCATCGTAGATTATTTTGATATATTTTATCTTTTTTTTAACGACGTTTGAAGCAACACAACTCTCAAACGGTGGCATGAAATTTATATCTTTAGCTTCAGAGATCATGCAGCTTTATGTCAATAAGTGTAATAATTTTAAATGTATAATAGATATTATTCTACCCCTTTAGTTTTGGACAAGGGCGTTTATATAAAAGAAAAATTATAAAGTTACTTAAAAACTACATCTATTGCTAGTATTTATATTTTTTACCCCTTACTTACTATCCTTACCAATTTGTGCAGATGAAAAACAACCATTTACTCTACATTGGGGGTTGGTTGTATGCGGTTTGAAACAAGTTTATTAGTTAGGCTCAAATTCACACTTTATACTGCTTAACTTTTGTTCAAAATAACTATCACATCGGTCACCAAGAAACAGGTAGTTACCTAGTATGGTGATTCAATATGTAAAATTCATTTATAACAATTTACAACTCTACTTTCTCAACAAAATTGCCTTTTAAATTGTTTCCAGTACCAAATATTGATGATATATTTGAGCAAACTTCCATTATAAAAATGTGTAAAGAAAAAAATAACACAGAATATCAAGAATTTTACAAACTGATGAGAAATGGAAATCAATTTATTACGCCAATCTTTAAAACAACTCAAATGCAAAACCATTATATTTACCAAGCCATAAAAAACTACAATAATCTCCCTTCCGAATTGCGCTGTATTACGAACCAACAAGAACAAATAAATAAAATCAAACTTTTTTTCCAAAAAAACTTTTATTAAAAAAATATATATTATTATATATAGTTTACACATAACATAATATTATAAAATAGAATCTAAGTAAGAATCGTGGCTCCCTTATCAGGCACAAGAGTTCCTCTTTTCTGATAAGGTATACATGACCAATTATGAACCTAAATATTATATTTTGCAAAATATGTATGTATTAATGTAACCCATATGATCTATATTAAAATAATAAATAAAAATAAAAAATCTTAAAATTCATGTTTTCTAAGCATTTTCTGGTTTGTGTTATTTTATTGCATTTTTCGTAAACCTTTGGCATTTAGTGGTGTTGTAATTTATTGTTAAACGTATTATAAAAGTATTTTTTATACAACAATGTTTTTTGAAAGAACAACTATTTGCGATAATTCGACATAGTTACCTTTTCAAAAAGTCTCTGCATTTTGAATCTGTAATGAGTTACGCTACCTAGTTTTATGATATTTTTTTATTATTTTAACCATTTTGGCTTACGTTAATACATTACGTTCGTTAAATTTCCGATGATTTGATATTCGCATAGAAGAACACAAGAAATGGACCTGTTTCGTGATCTAAATTTAAGGCCGATCGGTCCTTAAATTTCCAATACAAAACTGTGTTGCACCATTACGAAATTCACATGGGATTTAGATCAACGATGTCAAGCGATTTTTAAGTAAGACAGAACGCGAGCTAAACGAAACATTTGTTAACATTCAAAATTGTATGAATGGCATAGATTTTTTGTATATTCTATGGATAATCACCAATTCTGTACTAATTTCCTGTTTATAATAAGAGATTTATAAAAAACTTTTATTTTATTTTATTTAATATTGTTGTTGCGTTTATTTAGTAAAACCAATACTTAAAAAAATATAAAGTACTTACCTACTCTGAAGATCTAATGCCGTCGAGTTATTTAGTAAAAATAATAATAATGATTGGATTATTTGTATAGCGCCGTTTTCGTAAGAAAATCACCTCAAGCGCGCTTAACAATTTAATTTTGGCATTTTATCTATTCTTATCACTTACACTTAACTATTTAACTTATTACTTGTAGCTTATAACTAAGTTTAATAGCTAGTGACTTATAACTACAGGATTAATGTATTGTGATTTACAAGTTAGACTTTTAACTGGTGACTTAAAACTATACATATATTTATGACTTTCACTTATCACAACTTCTTATTTACGTCACTTAGATAAAAGGGATATTGTTGTATTTTTCAGTAATGTTATCGAGTGCTATTTCCCCCCCCCCCACCTTATTTACTCATTTAATTAAAATAAAACGAATGAAAAATAACACATATCTAAATTTTTTAAATGCACAGAAAAGATTGTCAACCAGAATGAGTAGGCAAATAATTACCTACAGGCTAAGCAGGCAGGATTCTAACTATGTTTTAATGATATACTTATGTTTATAAGATAGCGTTTTTTTGCATAGCACAAAGGATCACAATTGATAAGCAATAATTACTATTAAATTACTAGTAATAACACCCTAATATCATAAAACAAACTTTTTCTTCTGGGGCCAGTAAAATTAAATTGTGAATGTTATTTGTATGTTTCTGTATTTTTAAATATATATGTCATTAAAATAGTAGTTATAGGCTTTAGTTGTAAGTCACTAGATATAAGTCGTAGATGTTAGTTAGTAGTTCTAGTATTCATTTATTTTATAGATATATTTGTTCAGCGCCCTTGAGGTGATTTTTCACGAAAAAAGCGCTGTATAAATTCGCCAAATATTATTATTATTATTACTAACTACTACACATTGAATTATTTGGCAGGTTGGGAATAAGCCGACGTAGCTCAGTGGTCCAGGGCACCTAACCGGACATCAGAAGGTGCGAGTTCATTTCCCGTCGGCGGGATTTATTTTTACTCGGGAGATATTTTCAATTTGTAGATACGTATATTTCAGTCCACTAATTATTGCTTATAATATTTTTTAGGATTTTAACTCTTATAGCTCTCTGTATGCGATTTACATTACCTACCCTCCTCTTTACGCAGATTAAAAATTCAATTAGCGAACATACCTTTAAAACTATTAATATTCTGATGGTAGAATTCGGTTTCGTTTGTGTTGGAATAATAATTAACTAACTAACATTTAATCCTGATACAAAATTCCAAAAACTTTATTATTTTTCTATGCGAATGTGCTATTTAATTCAATTTCCATCCAGCGTTGTGATTAAATTCGACCAAAATAATGTTGATTACAATTTACAATAGCAAACATATTTTTAATTAAAGCCTGACTGCAATATCAAATAGAAAGTCAGCCATGCGCGATGTTCCAGCGCTTTCATAGCGAAGGTAGGTACTGGTTTGCCTTGATCATTAATTAAAGCCCAAGCGGAATATATCAAACGACATCTATGGGCGATGAAATTAAATAAAACTCTTCTGATTAATGACTGTTCGATTTTGTTTCATTCCGGGTCGTTCGTTTGCTGCAGTTTATTGGATGCAAAAGGTGATTAAAAATTTCGGGTTTAAATACGAGAATACATATCGGTAAATTAAATCATTTTTTTTTACATTAATTCGTTGGCACAGTTTTCAGATTCATCGGTAAAAAAAATGACGGTACCTAATAATAATAATAATTGGATGACTTGTATAGCGCCGTTTTTGTGCAAAATCACCTCAAGTGCGCTGTACAAATTTACATTTATACAGTGATCTATGTTATTACTAACTATTGATGGAGATATACAGTAGGTACAATACTTACCTGGTAGGTCACTTGAGATTAACACTTAATTAACATTATCTAATTGTTTATTGGCGAAATTTAGATACCTACAGGATTTATGACATAATTAGAAAATTAAATATAACTGGACTTTCTCTTAGGAATGGTAAAAGAACAGGTGGAAAGGAACAGCTTAAAAAGGTAAGTTTTTAGTTTAGACCTGAATTCTGTTGGACTTGTTATGGATCTTAGTTCCGGAGGGGGTTTATTCCAAGCCTTCGGCCCAGATACTCCAAAATCGCGGTCACCAAACTTAGTATTTGGCTTGCGCTTAGGTTCTATCAGTCTGCCTACAGCTGATGATGTTGCTGATCTAAGTATGCATATAAACCAATTGGTTTGCAATTTTAATTGCTCACTACTAAAATTAAGGTAGGTAGGCGCCTATCTACCTTGTGTTTGTGAGTTGCTCATAAACGTAGTCTGCAGGGTGTAGCTATAGCATTCACAAGGGGTAGTTTGAACTTAAGTGGGGTTTTATTCTCGGGTAGGGCATGGGAGAAAGAGGAGTGTAATTTTTATAAAACTAATTTTTGGAATCTCTACTCACAACAACTTGTTATTTACATCGCATTGATAAAAGAGAAGCGGGTATTAGTACCGCCGCCCAGGTAACCATTCAATGCATAACCAACACTTCTTCCACAGGTCACCCCAAGTACTTCTTTACGTTTGGTGACTTAGCAGGGGTGCCTGGGTTGGTGGGGTGAGGGTTTTTTTTTTTTTTTTTTTTTATAGTGAATACCTCACAAGAGTCCCAACTGCTCCCGTCTGGAGCCAGTGAGACTATGGCATCCCCAATTGGGGGATGTTGTGAGGCTGAAGGTAAGTGGGGAAAGGAAAGAGGACGGTGGGGAAGTACCTGGCTATTCAGATCTAGTCACTAAACACGGCTAAAGCCATTTGGAGCAACGTTTCAATTCTGAATGGTGGTCTTACACCAGGGCGATACTGGTAGTATCTTCCACTCTGGAACGTGCCGCAAATATACTATATATTATTTTAATTAATTAATTGTGAAAATAACACAAATTAATCAAATAAAATTTATTTGCGCACGCCGGGTTCGAACCCGCGACCTTCGGAATGGCAGTCCAATGCGTTACCACTGGACTATGCCGGCCGTCTAGGTGTTGGCGGCGGAGGCGTTTGCCCACGTACTGTGTGGTGGGCTGGATTTAAAGAGACTGTTTGAGGGAGATTTTTTCAAATATCTTTTTTTTATTTGTACAATATTATATTTACTTAAATCCTACAAAACTGATCAATCAGTTTGATTGCACGAAATCTCTCACTTTTCCTATTTAATAACTAACTAACTAACTAACCATCACGCCGTTTCCCCACAGGGGTAGGCAGAGAGGACGGACCGCCAAACAACTCGGTCTTGGCACACACTTCTTGCCTCATTCACATTCATACATCGTATCATAATACTCTTCTATTATTCTGACTCTTGACATGGCCCGACTCGAGTATCTGATTCACTTGATCGTACCATGTCTTCCTCGGGCGTCCCCGACTTCTGCTACCATTCGCATTTGCATCATATATTCTCCTTACACTCCTATCTTCGCTCATTCGCTCTACATGCCCAAACCATCTAAGCGTCCCTTTCTTAATCTTACTCATTACGCTTACATCAGCCTTGCACTCTTTGCGGGTCTCCACTAGAGGTGGGTGAGTTCTGCATTTTTCCGGAGGCATCCGAGGACTGCTTCCTTTTAAAAGAACTCGAGTTCTTGGAGTGGGTCCCGGGTCCGAGTTCTTGGGTGCGGACTGGGTACTGGGCGACTACCGGGACGCACGGGTCCGGCCAAGGACTCGGCACTCGGACTCGGATAGAACCCGCGAAAGAACTCGGACCCGTAGCAGGACAAGGACCCGCACAAGAACTCGGACCCACACGAGAACACGGAGTCAATCCCGTCACCCATCGCACCCGAGTCGCGAGTTGTGCAGTTTACATTTTGGCGAAGTTCAACGAAATCCATTCGTGTCTTGTCGTGTTCCAGCTGATTGGGCTACGGCTAATGCGAGGCCGTAACGGATGTAGTATTAGGTTCCAAGTTCCAGATGATAATTTTAGCACACGCGTAAGCAGTAATAAATCAAATGTAGTAACATAAATTTCGGTTGTCGTTGAGAATTTGTCGTTTTCATAATCTCTGTCCATCGATATAGATAAAGGTACTTGGTCGAAGCCTCTATCAAATGAAACTCAGTAAAGGCGAGATGTTTTAAAAACAAAGTCAGGAAGTAGTTAGGTACAGCATTGAACTATTAAAATTTTAACAATTAACAACATGTTTTAATATCTATTTATTCCAGTCCATCGATTCATCGATTTTAATATCTATTTATTCCGAAATTATCACGTGAAACACACGAGAAAACGCATGCTAAAAACCGGCACACAGCAAAACACACGAGACAAACGCGTGCACAGCAGACCTCCCACCGCGCCGTGGAGCACGTGTAGTCGATATGATTTTGTGACAAAATGAATATTATATTCCTCTCAGCGTTTCCCAAACTTGTTTCCGCAGTCCTTTTGGTTTTATTTTTTTCACAGATCCACAAAATTTTATTTCACTCAATATTGACGTATTGTTTAAATAAAATCTAATTCAGTACCTACACATTTTAGAACCTACCTATTTACATTAAAAAAAACTAACCTTAATTAATATTTTTTAAAGGAATGTAAGACAGTATAAATATGGAGAAAAAGTGCACGGCGTAATGCACAAGATTAAGAAGTTACCGCTTCATCGATATAATAAGTATAGATTAGCCCTCCCATACCTAATTTCAATCCAAAAGTAATACCACCTAACGCGTCATTTCATAATACTACTAGGTACCTACCTACCGATCGAGTTCCGTCGCATCTGTTGCGTAACGTGGTTTTTTTCTTAGGAAGAATTTAAACATTTTGATCTTTTGTTACTTTTCTTTGTACGCTGCCTCGGATCTATCTGTTAGGTACATCTATTTTTGAAGTATTCATATAACTGATCAATTTGTTAATAATAAAGTTTGCGATAGCCCGTACCTAAAATACTACGGACTGCCTCATGTTTGTGTTTGAAAAAAAAAGATTTTCACAAAACTAGCGATTCTGTTGCCGCGAACTTACTGGAGGACAAATTTGCTCCACACAAACCAATAAAAGGTAAAAAACCAATGCTTATTGTGATCTTTGGACTGCGAGAAAATGCACTTTGTTTTTGATAAATGTTTACGTAAACCAATGTTTTTGGTTCGGGTGGCATTTTTAAGATCACAGGGCTTGTCTAGAGATACTTGGTCGAAGGACCGCTTAGATAGTTTGGACATGAAGAGCGGAGAAAGGTGTTTCAGGAGATTATTAGATTAGTGTGTGTGTAATATGGAAGATTGATTTGCGGTATAAGTCAGGGAAGACAGAGGCCATTTCACAACCACCTGAATCAAATTCCTAAGATTATCTTTATTTATTTATTTAGTACAGGATGCACATAATGTTGGATATTTGGCATAGCGCCGTTTTGTGAAAAAATCACCTTATGGGCGCTGTAATATGTCATAGGTATCACAAAATGAGAGTCGTAATTCATAACAGAAGACAATAATATTTTGTTATGAGATGAAGTTAAATGTAAAATAATAAATTAATTAGAGTTTTAATTTTATCCAGACTTCAGACCCACCATTTGGGAAACGCTGTAACAAACAATCGGCTTGGCTGCAACTCCCGAATTATCTGATTTAGCCAACAATTTTTTTAAAAATATGTAAAAAGGGACGAACAATGGGCTTGATTTAAGGTAATAACTTTCGGATGGCTGAGCCTTCCAAGGTTGTTCCTTCAAAATCCAATGAACTTGTTTTATCTGTTTTCTGTAGTCGTTGTAGTTATTAACAGTGACAACAAAAAATACAATATTTACAATGAAGTGTTATGGATATTATAAATAATAGGCAAGATGCTTTTTAGTGGCTTGTGTTTTTTAGAAGATTAATAAAAACATCCACTGGAGCGCTTTTCGTCAAATTTTTGCAAGTATTGCAATATCTTAGTAGCACCTCTAGGTACATCCTAGAGTACTTAGTGAGTCTAAAAATATTGGAAAAATGGTAAAATCTAGGTGAATTCATTGGCTATAAGCCGCAATAATCATTTCTTATTGTTTCAATACTAATATTTTGAGGAATGCTGTTAATTGTATCGAATGGCAGAATTGATTGCTGAAACAGAATTGATTGATAAAACTATCGACAATACTAGGGTAAGAATCAATTTTTTTTAAAGTGAAAACCCCAGTCACAGCCTAATTTTTATACACCTAATTAAATTAAATATTACTTAACTTATTTTTTTTTACATCACTCAAATAATTTATTGCTATTATTGATTTATTAGTACATGTCAGTCGATATTATTATTTAACTAATTAGCTCATCGGTTTAGAAAAGCAACTCATAACCCCAAATAACTCCAATAAGTACTAGATATTAAACAATAAACAAAACATCCACTTACTGTAAAGCAGGTAAACAGAAGATGTCTTCACCACCAGAACTTACCACTCACTGCAGGACTCGCGAGGCCGGTGGTGGAGGGAGGCATTCGGGTTCGAGACCCCGAGTCCGAGTTTTCTGGGAGTTGTTGATTAGAGGCATTCGGGTCCGAGTCCAAGTCCTTAGAGGCATTCTCGGGTCCGGGTTCTCTGGGAGTCGTTGATTGGAGGCATTCGGGTCCGAGTCCCAGACCGAGTTCTCTGGGAGTGGTTGATTACGAAAAGGAGTGGGAGTAGGACCCGCTTCCCGCAAAGGACTCGGGCTCAAGGACTCAATCCGGCTGAACCTACACATCGCTAGTCTCCACATTCCTCACACGATCAAACATGGTTTTACCACACATACGCCTCAGGGATCTCATTTCAACAACATTCAATCTACTTTCATCATTTCTTTGCCAGTAGCCTATTTAATTGCTTATAATAATATATTTAAATCTCAACTTGAAATCTTGATGGGTAATACATAATATTTAATTAATAGTAGGTAGGTATATATATCTAATATAAAAATACTTACTAATTATTATAATGCTTATGATAATAATAATCTAATCTTACTCATTACGCTTACATCAGTCTTGCATTATTTGCGGATCTCCACATTTCTCACACGATCATACATGGTTTTACCACACATACCCCTCAGGAATTTCATTTCTACAGCATTCAGACTACTTTCATCATTCTTCTGTTAATTCCATGCTTCACTGTCATACATCAGGGTAGGTACCAGCTCACCATTGTGGACTGCTAACTTCGCTTGAGATACATATTTATATTACAAAAATACCTTTGGTAGGTACCAACGATCTCGAGATAATTATTCTTTTAACAGCTGTATAAAAATTACAATTTTATAAGTATATACCTACTTACTCGAAGATACCATAGGTAGATATATATCTACCACAATATGTTATACCTATCTAGGTATAACATATTTTAACATCCTTCCATTATATCTAAAAAATATTGAAGATATTCAGGAATTTAAAATTAAATTAAAAAATTACCTAAAACTACTATAAAATTCCATATCTTACTCTTATTATTATTTCCTTCAAATCTTGAAACTGTATTATTGATAAATCTTGCCTATTTCTTACTTATCCCTTTGGTTTTGCAAATATATTATTTACTTAGGTACTTACATGATTCCATATAATTGAGCTAGGATTCACTCACCAAACACAAGAGCCTCGTCTCTTTATGGTGAGGAAAAGCTATTATTATTTACCTTTATAACACTGTATAATATGTATAAATTCTATATATATTGTAAAAAACATACAAATATTAAATAAAATGAAAAAAAATATACATTATTTATTTATTTATTTAAACACTTCGAAGGGTACCTACCTAACTCTATTTGAAAATTCGACACAGTAATCTGTCGTTTGTATGTATCTACCTATTGGTAGAAATTTTGTAGGTAGATTCTACAAGAGGATTATTCGGCAAGAAATACAAGACAAAACGCTCGGGGTTGGAACACATCTACCCCCGCGAAATAACGCGGGAGACTTTTGATTCGCCGGCCGGAGCTCAGAAGGCTAGCGGGGACTAATGGGGTGAGGTTTACGACTCTTGATTTGCGGCGTTTGAGCTGAACACGCCCTCACTTGAGCCCGCCCCGATATAAATAAAAAGCCTCATAAAAATAGGAAAGAAAAATTACCTTTTAGCTACGTTTTGTGATCTCTTGTTTTTGTTATTATTACTGTGCGTACATTGTTACATCTTTCAAAATTGGAACTGATGTAGTTAATTCAAATCATTTAAGAAACTCGTGATTGTTTAGTGGTGTAAAGTAGGAATACTGTGGGGTAAGAGAGGACTGTGTATTATGAAACAACCGGCCCATGATGAAATAATAACTAGAATTTAAACGTTTTTTATTAAGTTAAATAAAATATACATGCCTATCAACTTCGCTTTCCTAACTTAAAATATAAATACATTATTGTTTTCTGCCTAGTTACATATTTAATTTGGTTATTTGATGAATTATCAGCTGAGAAACCTCCCAACACAGGAGTTCCTTGTGAGACATAGGTACACATCGTATCACCGATGTAATGTATTTAATAAAGATGAATTAATAAAAAATAAATTTATTCAAATTCAGATGTGTTTAGAAAAATAATTGGTATTTGTTACTCGTTTCATACTACCAGTGGCAGTCCATGAGTTTTTAGTGAGCTGAAATGGTAAGATTGAAAAATACATCATTAATGGAGTTGTTGTGGCTGAAAAAAAAAATATTTTCATGAAGTTTTTCAGTTTGGAGATGTGCAAACTGAAAGAATTCTGAAAATCTTCCCCAAAAATTAAATATTAATGATTACATCCCCGCAATTTTTCACAGTTTAACAGATAACTAAAATTTCCATTTAGATACTTACGATTTAAAAATACATTTATACCTACAGATGTCAGTGGAAATACGATTCCTGAAACGCAGGTCTACCTACTTATGTTGTAAAATCATTTAGCTATGTTGGGATCTGAAAAAATCACAATTACGTCTGTTAAGAATCTTGGGATGATTAAAGGGATGCTTCGATTACATGTAGAGTGGCTGGACAGAGAAAGATTAATAGAATAATGCATAAATAAAGAAGCTCAAGCGAATAAAAGAAGATTTTGGGGACGCCCTGAAAGACATTACACAATCAAGTGAATATTTCTACTTGAGTCGGGAATTTTTGAGTTTCGATATAACAGAACAGTACCTAGCTGAGGAGAGAAGGCGTGAGATAAGGAAGTTATAAATACTCATAATTATCATTGCAAGGAGTTTCCAATAAGCAAAAACATCGATCCTGGAGAATGACAACCACTTTGTATCGAAACGTCGCTTGAAATGACTTCAGTCGGTATGGTGACTATCGGATTATCTAGTTTGTAACTTAGGTAAGTAAGCACTCTACCTTGTTCTGCCTTATCTCCTTTCTTTCCACTCCTTAGTACCTTACGTACTTAGTATTAGCAGTATTCACACACGGAGAAAAGTTATTAATAATGAATTAATTTATTCAGAATATCTTAAAATTATTCATAATCCGGTTAAAAACGGAATTGCTGTTCCTTAACGTATGAATTAATAGATTTTCTAATAAACTGTTAGTAAAATACAAACAAGTGTTCATAAAAATCGTAATATTTCTGCAATTACGTCATTGTATATTATAAAGGCAAATACAGGTGCGCGTTTTCCGATATGTTGGGAATTTACTAAACGTTTATTAGGAAACGGCCTGCAATCCCGTTTTTAACCGGATGACCAAAAATTTGGAGAGATTTCTAATGAATTAGCAATACCTACTCAATATTATCCTTGCGATTTTTTTAAATTTCTAACCTTTTGTTAAATAAAACCTAATATCAAAGTAATTTAAACTATCTTCTCAATAAATAGAATAGATGACATCTTGGAAAATTCAAGGAAACTAGGTACCTCCCTAGTTTTTCCATTATGAATAAATGTACAAGAATAAGTCGGTATGTTGGTTAATTCTTTAGTTGCCTATTTACCTTTTTAAAAATAAAATAAAGCTACAAACCTTGTACCTAAACGCAATCAAATCCATTACAATCAATATATACATCGTCCTGAAATCCTTCATCAAAAGAAGGACGTGAAAAATCCCATCTATCAGCAGCGCGGCGCTCAAAACCCAAAGTTCTTTATTCAAAAAATCATTACACCCAAATCCCGATATAATCCCCACGACACGATTTTCGCCGTGTCTTCTCCAAAACCATCCTATACCCACCCCTATTCTAACCGATGATAAGGCTGTGTTTGGCTCGCCGACAGTTGGACCAATCGTAGGAGGTTTACCCCTCCTCTATGGCAGGGGGCGTGACGAGCAACCATCATACATCAGGGCATGTGACTCTGCTTGTACAACTGAAGCGATAGTCTTTTGCGACCAGTTTACAGCAAGGGTTGCAAGATTACTGCGATTCTTGCCATTTGTGATTTGTGTACTTACATTTTATACTATTTCGAAATATTAACGATAATTTAATAATAGTATTTATATTGAATAATAACAAAATTAAATTTTTGATTCTGTGTTTTTTAAACGGGTTTATGAAGTTTTATTTAAATTTTAGTTGCATTTCGTTCTGTTATAAACAATAGTGTTTTAATCTCTGAAAAAGATTGTTTAATTTTGTAATCCTGCCATTAGAATAAAGGTAAGACTTTGTTTACATAGATATAGGTGTCTTAAAAATATAACTTGCACATTTGCTTACAATTTTTAAATCAAATATTGCAACATGGCTAGATTTATTACTGTTTTAAACATTTGTTATCACGAATAGCGTTAATTTAGGTGTATCCAATAAAATAACAATATGAACTTGGCTTTAGAAACCTTAAGCAAAAAACTTTTTTACTAGGCATTTTTAGTGGATCCAAATTCTAAATTTTTTGTTTTTGTTTCATAATTAAAGGAAAATACAATAATATGATTTTTTTCTTAATTAAAAATTTCTTGTAGTTAAAATTTAAAGTAAAATTAAAAATTAGTTAAATTTAATTAATTCGCGTTTACTAAAACCCAACTATTTATTTCAATATTTTAAGGTCCTTATTTATTAAAGCAACGGGTTTGTTTATGTTTGCAATATTTTGAAAATACATAGGTAGGTAGATTTATCAATTGGCATGACGAAAAATAATGCAAAAAGATAAAGTTTCTCTCAATTCTAAGCAGGTGTAATATTTAATGTACTATGTTTATGTGTCTACTAATTTTGATACAATAAATAGATACCTACAAGATAATAAAATTGCTCCCATGGAGCAGATTATAAGAGTTGATAAGTCAAGGAAAGAATTCATTACTTTGCAATTAAATTGGGAAACTAAAACCAGTTGCAATAATTTTACCGTTTTATAGTTTTTCATAATAATTTTAAATTTTTCAAAACCAATTCCGTACCAAATATGACCATTTCTTTGACAGTGGCATTATTGTATAGGCAGAACGGTTTCGTATTCCTTCAAGGCTTCAATTATAATTCCATTGATTACAAGAAATTTTCAAGATTGTGATTTTTTTATACTCGGTTTACCCTGAGGTTATCTAACAAAACAGTAGATGTAAAGATGGTAGATAATTTTCCCCACAGAATTAAAATCAGTTACCAGCCTACCAAACTAACTAAAAAATATATTTTTAAGCATGTAAAAAATAAATAAAAAAAATTGTCTTTTTTTATTTTTGTCATACTCTAATAGAGTTGATCAAGTTGATACCTCGGTTCTCAAAACACAATTAGAAACCTATCAACTTGTTTACAATCGTGGCCATAAATTATAATTGTTTTGGTTTTCAATCAGGATTTCATTGAACAAAACAAGAGGCGCATTTGTAACTGTAACTTCCTGATGATAAAACGCACCGCTCGGGTGAGTGTACACAGGTGCACTTCTTGTCCCATTGTCTATACGGTAGGTACCCACCGACCCACCTACCTACCTAGCCAACTTCTTGTATCACTACCACATGACGCAACCTTTGATCGGAAAGGTTTACAAATCAAGTGACTAAAATAGGCACACAAACTCTTACATTTGTACAAACATTTTCTCACTAAAAATACTGTGGGTTGTCGTCTGTTCAAAGGAGGTTTTAGTCAGAGGTACCTACATCCAACATAATCAACCGATTTGGGAGTGATGCCACCCCGCGAACCATAAATTGGATAACCAACACCTCTGCCATACGTCAACAAAATGTTTCGCTACGTTTGGTGAATTAACAGGGGTGCCCTAGTTCATAGAGTGAGGTTTATCCGGGTCTTGGCGGCGGATGCGTCTAACCACCAACTCCGTGATAGGCCGCACCGGGAGAGACTGGTTTAAGAATACCTTTTGACCTCTCCAACAGGACTCTCTCGGAACACCGCCTTGCACCGCAGTGGGAGGGATGGATTCATATGTCTGTCACTCCTGGACACACTGAACCCCTGAACTCCTAGTCAGTTTTACCTTCCCAGAACTTCCCATCCTTCCAATCCTAAAAAGACCCTCTATACATCATCCCCAAAGAAGACATAGGCCCTGAGAGGTATAATTTTCCTCAGGGCCTCCTGTGTAGAGCTAACTTAAAAAAAACACTTAGGACTATGTAAAACAAACTCTTTGTAATGTTTTTTAAACTTTTTATATTGATGTTTCCCGCAATATACCTACCTACCTATTCTTGTACATTTTTTCTTTCAGCTTTTAGATTGTTTTCGTTGTTTGATTAGATGGTTTTTTATATGAACACCACACAAGAGTCCTAACTGCTCCCAACCGTCTGGAACCAATGAGACTAGGGCATCCCCAATTGGGGATATATATCTCGGGTTAGGCTGATAGTTAAGGCTGAAGGTAGTGAAGAGGGAAGTAGATGGGGAAGAGGAAGGAGGGGGAGTACCTAGCTATTCAGATTTTTGGTAATCAAAAACGGCCAAAGTCATTTCAAGTAACGTTTTAATTCTAAATTGTGGTCTTGCACCAGGGCGATACTGAGAGTATTTTCAACTCTGGAATGTGCCGTAAATATATAATATTATTTTTAGTGAGTAATTAAGCAAAAAAATACTTGCGCACGGCGGGATTTGAACCCGCGACCTCCAGCTCGCTAGTTGAAAGCCTTACCCCTCGAACACGAAGGCCTTCAATGATCGTTAATAAAGTATGTCTTTGTTTCGCAGAAAATCACGTGCGATAAAGTCATCACATGTCCATTCTGCACCATTTTTTTGACAGTTAAAAGGTTAACGTTGAAAACTGAACTTGAAAATTCACTTTATAATTTGATGAATTGTTCAATTTCAAGTTTGGTAGGCCTTACAAACAATGGTTTGCGGTTCTATTATGGACACATTAAAAATAAAATCAATTATTTAGATCAATAAAAGGTATTTGTTCCTCAAGAAGCCAGCAGATATTCCATTCAGATTACTTCGTCAGGTTTTTGCAATTTATGTTTAACCTCTGCATTTCCTCACCCAACATATTAGTACCTATAGTAAATCGATTTAAATAAAACAGGAGTAGATCAAATCAAATAGGTATCATCCTGTCCTCGTAAAATACGTGCGTCATATATTTGTTGTTCTTCAATGGAGTTGATGGTAGCTTCTGAGCGAAAAGGATCGCACGTAGTACCTATATATTGTTCCTGTGTTAGTTCGCAGTTATCAATCTATGCGTGAACCATGGCTTAGAGTCTTTGTGTTTTTTTTCTAGGTGTAGGTTTTAAACAATTATTGAAATAGTGAAATCCATTGTCATAAAAAGATAATCAAGTATCTTATTTAATATCCTCGTCCTCGTTTATGGCAATGGTATGTCGAGGTGTCTTCACTCTTTCTTAATCATGTATTTCCGTCCTTCGTCCATATATATTTATATCCATTTTTTTTTACCACTTAGCTATCCGTGGGAGATGATTGTTTATTGTGGTTAGTTTAGGGAGAAAATTTCTTGATTTTTTGTTTGTTTGAAGACCTTATTCTTTGTTTCTTTTCAGTTTAATTCGATACTTATAATGTGTTTATCCGGATTGTTGTAGTATAGTTGACTATATTGTTTTAGTCAGATAGTTGCATTCAAGGGTCGACATCAGTGATCAGGGCGTGCATCAATGCACTACATCACTGTGTTTCTCTAGAAACGTTTGCACCATAGGCCAATTAATAATACTCAACTCTCAACAGAATCACACAGTTTAGTTTTTCTGGCTGAAGCTAACAATGTCGGTAAATGTTTTATTATACTATCTAAAGATTGTTTTTTTTTCTTATTTTCAGCATCGTGACATCTAAGAACGCATTGACTACTACTACTAATAATACTATATCTAATAACCAGTCCCCAATAGTTATAAAACGGCATAAAATTAAAATTTAATATAATTTGTTGTGGTGGGTATTAACGTTGATTTATCCTTTAGTATCTGTGGAAAGTGAACGCATTATAGAACATAAACAACAAGTGATCAAGTGAAATCATGAGATGTTAGTAGATTGGACAAATAGTTTCGTGAATCCCTCAGATTTGTCCGCAGACAGAAAAATCTAATAATTTGATCAGTGGATTCATGAAATTCGTAAATCGAAAACATTTAATGGATATTATTGGTTTTCCTACGAGATGATTATCATATGATTTCCTGGAACCCTTATGTCTCATATTGACCTAATTAGTGACACCATAAATATTAGTAAATCGCTACCAGCTAATGGACAATAATGGTTTTTCTGTGAGATGCACATGATCTGATACCCTGGAACCCTTGTGCCTATCCCTGAAGATGGAAGTTGTCCAAGCACCGGTGCAGCTTCAGCAAGAAAGAGAGGATCGATGCCAAGGTAATACAAATATATTTATTCATTGAACTTTTTTAAGTATTACCTACAATGTATTACAGTTCCCCCGACTACCATACTAGGTTTTTGCCAGAATCTTTTGTCACCTATCGACGACTTTTAAATAAATGGTAGACTTAATTACTATACTCCTACATTTTTTTAAAAATTAATATAGATATAAGTGGGTACAGTGGTCTTATATAAATTACATATGGGTACAAAACATATTTATAATCGCAATCTCACCAAAGAAGAAACTGGTTCTTGTGCTTGGTGAGCGAGTTACACTAATTATAAGGAAAATAGAATAACATTATGCAATAGGTAAGTGGTATATATATAATAGGAACAGTTGAAACTTCTGAATCATCTATATGTGTGGGTGTACATTTATAGAATTTTGTTACATACGAAATACTGAGCAATTAAGAGAGTAATTAGAAACATTTAAATAAAGTAGAGATGAATATAGACTAACAATAAATATGAAGAAAGGGAAAAACAGGCAATTATTTAGTTAATTATTCGTGACAAGTATAACTACAGTTTTAGTTTCAGTTTGTTGATATCTTTTAATGTCTTTATTTCAATCGGAAGGTTGTTGAAATACTGTATTCGTAACTTATTACACGTATTCTATTTCATAAATGGTTTAAGTGGGTTCGTTTTAACTAATATATAGGTACACCTTTTTTAATATTTCATTGTATATGTGTGTTAAATGGTGTACATATTATCCAAACACGGATAGAGCTATCCTTCTCACAACAAATAACTAAGTGTAACTCTAAAAATCTTTCCTGGAAACGACCCCTGAAACCCCTAAGAAACGCATCTTGAATACTAAATAACATCCCATTTCACACAATAAATATTCACTGAGGTGATCTATTTTTTTTTCGAAAATACCTCTGTTCCTTTCTCGGGAAAAGAAAAACTACACGTTTATGGGGTTTTTAATATTATTAAATGTTTTTATGACTAAGGACGGATTGTTTTGGAGAATTTGAACAATTCATCAAATTTCAACGTTCATTTTCCAGTTCTGTGAAAGATTTTTTCAAGTTCTGTTTTAATTTCAGTTTTGTCAAGCAACTAGCCTGTAATGATATAATAACAGAACTTGAACAGGACTTTCACAGAACCCGGAAATGAACGTTGAAATTTGATGAATTGTTCAAATTCTCCGAAACAACCCGTCCTTAATCTTTTTTTTTCTGCAATCAAAGGAATTCAATTTACGAAGGAATTTTTACGAGGAATTTAATTTTGACGGCCGGCATAGTCCAGTGGTAACGCATTGGACTGCCATTCCGAAGGTCGCGGGTTCGAACCCGGCGTGCGCAAATAAATTTTATTTGATTGATTTGTGTTATTTCACAATTAATTAATTAAAATAATATATAGTATATTTGCGGCACGTTCCAGAGTGGAAGATACTACCAGTATCGCCCTGGTGTAAGACCACCATTCAGAATTGAAACGTTGCTCCAAATGGCTTTAGCCGTGTTTAGTGACTAGATCTGAATAGCCAGGTACTTCCCCACCTTCCTCTTTCCCTTCCCCACTTACCTTCAGCCTCACAACATCCTCCAATTGGGGATGCCATAGTCTCACTAGCTCCAGACGGGAGCAGTTGGGACTCTTGTGAGGTATTCACTATAAAAAAAAAAAATTAAATTCATTTTCAACAGTGAATGTTAAATTATCATTTTTATAAATTTGAGATAAAAAAAATTAAATGAATAAATACATTTGTTAAATGAATAAATAAGTCAGTGTTCAAATACGTTTGGCTAAATAATAAAGTGAAAATTTTTTCACTTCATGAACTTTTAAAATATAAAATAACTATCTGACGTGTACCCGGTGTTGCTGGGGATTATCCTTAGGAGATTAGACATGTACTATTGTGGAATTTTCTGTAGTCCTTTTTAAGATATACAATTCCGTAGTAGAAAATTTTGATGTATCTCGTGAGGATTAGCCAGCGTTGGCAAAAGAAAAAAAGAGTGCCAGAAAATATATTTTATAAAACATCGACTTTTCTATAAATATAATATGCATGTATCATATATGTAAACCTTCCGGAGTAAATTCTCTAAATGATAGAGATAATTCTATCGAAATCCGATTCGTAGCTTAGAAGAACTAAGCGCACAAATAGAGAGACGCGGATAGCGTATTTATTTTATACTATTTAGAGATGAAGAAAATTAAATTATCGATAAAACTAATGCTTTAGTCAAAACTAAAACCTGGTACCTTTTACTTTTAAAAATATAATTTATTTTTTATTTGTATTATTTTAAATCCCTGTTTAGAATAAATCAATCAAATGCTAACATAAGTTTATATTTTCTTCTTGTAATTCGCCAAAAAATCTTCATTGCTCCGTACGACAACGATTTTAGACTCTGTTTTTTTTTTCTGAAGGGAAGTTTTATTTAATTTGTTTTCCTTGTTTCATGTGTGTGATTGTGCTGCAGGTTGTCATCTTTTATTGAAAATTTAATTGATGCATGGCCATTTATTATTTTTTTTATTAAAAATTATATTTTGAAGCGAATAACTTGTTTAAACAACAGGATTCACTCCTTCAACCTTTCCTGGATTTTATTTTTTCTTTTCTATAATTCAGTGTCATTTGTTTCGTTAACCATTCGTTGAATAATAAGTTTTTAGAGTGGCTGAATTCCCTAACTATGATAATTATTTGTATCATCTGTAAATCTGTTTATGTGAAAAATCATCTGATGGAAGCTTTACAAAAAATAATTCAAATTTTCTACTTATCGAGAGGAAAATAATTTCATCATTGTCATATTTTCGGAAGCTGTGTGTAGTTTTTTTTTTATTTAGGAAGAAGAGAAATTTCGGGGACAAAAAGGTATGATGGGTGGGTAGGTATCTAGAGGTCAGTGTGTCTAGGAGCGACGTGTGAATCCATCCCTCCCGCTGTGGTGCAAGGTATTAGATCGAGAGTGTCCGGCTGGAGAGGTCATCATCTCACTTAATCGTTTTTTCCCAATCCGGCCCGCCATGCAGGTGGTAGGCAGACGCATCTGCCGTCAAAGACAAACCTCACCCCGTAGATCCCGGGACCCCTGCTAAGTCATCAAATGTAGTGAACATCTTGCGCTGAGAAAAATGAGTATTGCTGATTTATTAAAAATCTCTTCAAGTTATTAATAATTCTGTTAAAAATGGTACTGCAGGCCGCTTCCTGATAAACTATTAAAAATTCGTAATAATATAAATATACTTGTTCATGTACCTGGGTTTGTCTTAATAATGTATAATAACAAAATGCTAAAATGTTGAGATTTTTATCGTGACAATAAATTAATATTTTATTAAGAGTTTAACAGGAAAAGGTATTAATTCATTTGTTAAGTGCCTACAATCCCTTTTTTAACCGAAATACGAATAATTTGAAGAGATTCTTAACAAATTAGGAGAGGAGAGATGAGACCTGGAAAAACACATTGTGGAACCAGAGGAAATATCCACATATCCAATGACAACCCTGGTGAACTTTATAAAAGGGACCGAGTGACTGTTAAAGGAATGAGGTAAAATGGGAGATAACACAAATAAAATAAAAATAATAATAAATTAACAATATTTGTTATCAGTATGTTTTGTCCGGTGACCGGATAAATCATCACAAAGATAATTCATCACATCTTTAAAAAGTTATATAAAGTCATGGAAAGTTATGAAACAAAAATTTTATTAACTGGGTTATGTAGGTTAGGTTAGGTTAGATTTAAAAAAAATCATCGTTTCTAATGACTTTATATCACTTTTTAAAAGTGTGTTGAATTGTCACTGTGTTGAGTTATCATGGAACCGTTTTGTCCGTGTGGGGAGACCTATGGTGTTGGTTATCCCCTTAACGGCCTCCCAAATTAATATGATTCTTATGTTTTAACTAGGTACTTTTTTGTTTTTTTTTTTTAAATTGATATATTTTGGTGAATTATTTTACTTGTACAAAATAGTGTAGGAATTTCCAAAACTGAATGCGACCACGTAACATTGATATTAGCGGAACCAATAAATATTTCAGAAATGAGGTAAGTTATTTTTTTTCTACCTCGCCTCCTTTGGTCGAGTAGGTACTCTTTAGCTTCCGGGACTCTGAAATTAATCAGGAAAGGCTTACGGGGATTTCCAAACGGAGTCAAAAGAATTTCCGTTTCAGTTTCCTTACAAAATAAAAAGGGGTGACTTACAGTACTTTTCCCTCCCTGACGGAGCAAAGAAAACTAATAGATAGCAACTCAAATAGTATTTTTTTTTCCTTAAAGGTAAAATATTTAATTGAAAGATTGGCCACGTAGTGCTGTATCTGTCACCAAATGGAAAATCCTCAAAAAACTCGTTCTCTATTATGGTCAGACATAATATGTAACCAAGCACATAAGATAAACGGATTTAGGAAGAGAACACACCAAAATTTCCTTTTGCATTTAAAAGCTTAACGTAGACTCGTATAATTTGAAATACAACCTGAGTGAACCTGAGTGGGGGTAGGAACCTGGGATGGTTCTCATTGTATTGGAAGGGTCGTGCTGTTTTCAGTCGTTACCATGGTTTGGTCCGGACAACAACGGGGCTTCGCCATCCGCCCATTTCTTGAAATTAGCCGTTCTGCCATCACCACCCAGCGGGACTTTCGGCTTCAATTTGCGACTTTTTCCTGTAGGGCTCATTGAAGGAAAATGTTTTATTGAACATTGGTTTCACATCTTGGAAGAACTCAAGGATCGAATTTGGGAGGAAATCGCCGCTACACCGGTCGAGATGTGAAAAATTATTTATGTGAGTTTTGAATATCAATATAAGGGCGACAAAAGAATTGAATTTTTTTATGGTTTTCGAGGTAACATTGGCATATTTTTGTCAAATTATTAAAAAAAATAATGTCGTGCTAATTACTGTTGTTTATGACAAATCAATGACAATCAATTTAAGAGGTGTGTATGGGTAACGCCGCTCCGGACACAATTTATTAGATAACCAACACCTCTGCCAAAAGTCACCCCAAAGTGGTTCGCTACGTTTGTTGACTTAGCAGGAGTGTCCAAGTTCATGGAGTGAGGTTTATTCGGGTCTTGGCGGTGGGTGCGTCTTTCCACCAACTACGTGGCAGAAAAGATTGCTAGAGACTGGTTGAGGGAGACCTTTTGACCTCTCCAACAGGACTTTGCACTTGCACCGCAGTGGGAGGATGGATTCAGGTGAAGGATTGTCCTTCACTCACAGTTCCTACCCACCTCACATGTCTTTCTCCTTCCTTAAGTACTTCCCTAAAAACACCCTTCACACAGCATTCCCAAAGATGACATAGGCCCCGAGTGGAATTAATTTCCTCACAGCTTTACGAAATATATATGACAAATATTACGAAAAACGCGTTTTTTTTAGAATAGTTTCTAATTTAAATACGAAAAATTTGTGTTCCAGTCTTAATTGGTCTAAAATCAAAATTAAATTTTCTTGTGGAAAATATCTTAAATACGAGAGTCTCTCAAAATTACAATGATTCAGACTTACATTAATTGATAACCATAAAAGTCAAAATAATTACGTACCTATCTAATTTAAAAAATATTTATACAAAATACTTTTAGTTTCTAGTTCATATCACAAACCCCAATCACAGGAATTAGTATTGTCACATCTATTCACAGTTCAAATTTGGTTCAAATCAGCCACTCAACTCATAACTCGATTGTCACGCACGTCGCGTCGGTAATGCAGGGATTGGCTTCTCTGCCAACAATGGCGGTGGCTAAATTACATTATCGAGTTGTTTGATTAATTTCATTTCCTACTTTCCCGGACCCTCGACGTGTTATTTCTTGGTTTTTACATTGAATTATTGAAAAGAGGTCGGAAGTCAATTAGGCTATACATGTAGTATAAGCGGTTTATATTTAAAAACTCCTACAACTTTGAAGTAGTCGAAGAGTTTGCCTACCTGGGCTCCATCATAACGCAGGACAACGAAGACCCAGTAGAAGTAAGAAAGCGCATCACAGCCGCTAACAACACTTACTTCGCGTTGCTGCCAGTGTTCAAATCCCGAAACGTCCATAGGAAAACCAAAATAACCCTGTATAAAACAATTATTAGAACGGTCTTAGCCTATGGATGTGAGGCGGGAACACTGACAGCAAAGTCTGCGGAACGGCTGGACACCTTCGAAAGAAAGGTACTTCGAAGAATCTTAGGAGCGGTGCGAGAGGGAGAGGCACGGAGAATCCGCCACAATAAGGAGCTATATGACATCTACCAAGCTCCCAGACTCTCTACTCATTTACGGCTCCAAAGACTAAGATGGGCCGGACATGTGCACCGAATGCCAAGCACACGTGTACCAAAGAAGGTTCTAACAGGACACCCGGGAGGCAAACGAAAGGCGGGCAGACCTAGGCTGAGATGGGAGGACGATGTCAGGAAAGATGCCAGAGGACTACTCCATGTTGCAGATTGGAAGACGACGGCCGAGGACAGAGGGCGGTGGAGGCTCATGTTAAAGGAGGCCAAGGCTCGAAATGGGCTGTAGCGCCACTGAAGAAGAAGAAGATGTAGTATAAGCGGAAGACACTCTCAGTATAGCCCTGGTGTAAGACCACCAGTAGGATTGAGACTTGACTATATTTATTGCTAAGTAGCCAGGTACTGTCCCCCCTTCATCTTCTCCATATCCTTTCCACCCTACCATCTTAAGCCTTAATTATCAGCCTAATAACCCTAATTGGGGATGCCATAGTCGCACTTGCTCCAATCGGTTTGGAATTATTATAGGTACACTGAAATGTTCCTGAGTTACTTCATACTTCAACCAGTGATTCGTGGACATTATTTGGTGTAAAAGATGTACCTTAGTAAAACTTTGTTCTCGGGTGATATTTTTGTTATAGGTTTCCAAACCATTTTTATTTATAAAAGATATTTATAAAATGTTCCTGAGTTACTTCATACTTCAACCAGTGATTCCAGGACATTATTTTGAGTAAAAGATGTACCTTAGTAAAACTTTGTTCCCGGGTGATATTTTTGTTATAGGTTTCCAAACCAATTTTATTTATAAACGAATAATACTCTCTGTGAATTTGATTTACATACAAATCTACAGTTTTGTTTCGAGGTCGATGAAATTTTGCATATTTGATCTTCAAAACAAGAGGAAGGTTGCTGTTTACGTGATATTTTGAAAAATTACCCCCATTCCTTAAAGCTTGATACTTCTTGATTAAACATTGCACACTTGACTTTCAAATTAAGATTAAAATTACTGTGCAAAACCCGTTCAACACAGGGGACTTCAGCTACTAGAAGCTATTTCATTATGATACTTCAGTTACTTCATTATGATACTTTAGAATCAGAATGAAGCAATAAATAAAGCAATAAAATGCTATTAAAGCTTTCAACAGTGTAAAACTTGAAATTAAAATTGAGGAAAATAAAAATAAATTCACACACAAAATTACAAAATGGATTAAAGAACAAAAAAGACAATATTACCAAAATGTCATAGCATAAAATAAAAATAAACCTACACGTAACACACAAAACCAATATAAACACACATCACTCACAAACACACAAGATTATTTTCATTGTATTATTTTTTTAAATTTTAAATGTATTATTATGTATTTCGTATTTTTAATTTTAAATGTATTATTTTCTTTTTAGATGAATTATCTTCTTTTTAAATGTATTATTTTCTCTTTAAATAATATGTAGATTATATTTTCATATTATAAAATGAAGGCCTCAGCACGGGCAAGCCACCCAGTGAGGCCTACATTACTGGAAAACATAAATTGTAAAAAATAATGTACCAAATAAATAAATAATAAATAAATAATGGATTTCACCAAAAATGAAAATTAAAAATAATATTAACTGTTTACAGTCTATCGCCACATAAAAAAAAATACGACTAACAAACTGATTTTCATTTGGACGCTAAAACAAAATCAGTTATAAAAAATATTTTTTTGAAAAGATTGCTCTATTTAACTTTTAAATGTCACTTCTTTTGATTAGTACACAATCAAATTCTAGATTCAAAATGTACCTCCATCTAACAAAGAAGCCTCTCCACCCTCACTTATCTGCCGCTATACAGATTAAGGGCGCAAAGTGTGAACTGACAATCCATGATTTGATTTGTTTAATTGTGCCCCCTTTGCCCACTTTGCCTCTACCCTCCTGACCCCACTGATTTAGTATTCTTGTCACGCCACTGGCCTCCAGGCATTTTTAATGCTAACTCTCTAATACCCTGATAATTACAATTATCACTATATATTCGTAAAATTTATAGGATGTTTATTACATACCGAAGACAAAAATACAAAGGTGTCCGGAGGTAAAGGGCACTAACTTCTTGAGGTGATTTTACGTGATAATTCAATTAAAAAAATAACCTATTTAAATTCCACGTTTTAAGTTAGTGTTCAGCTAAAATAGTAGTAAATTAAATTTGAAAAAAAACGATGGAATATCAAAAAGGTTTTTTTTAACAATTTTACTTCTACCATCGTTTAGGGGAGATCCTTAAAGAATGGGACACATATTGAATGGGACAAAGTCGGATTCTCATAGGAGCACCGACTGATCCTACATACAGTATTAAGCATATTTTGGCGTCGGACGTTATTGTGTTTTGCAGAGTTGACGGTGGTTTAAAAAAAAAAAATTCTGATTTTGCAGCAATTTTAAAAGGTTCCTAAGCAAAATGTATTTCTATGTATCAATCCACAGTAGTCTCTAATTTTCCAATGCGTACACAATTCTGGCTTCAGTAGTAGTGTTTTATATGTCACCAATTGTTTTTGGACAATGTGGTGTGCATATTGAATGGGACAAAATAATGATTATTGAATGGGACATGTCCCTAACGTAATATTTATAATGACGAATTTAAATAATTATGACCGGTGGGGAATATTTCTTCTGTTTCTATTACATAACATATAAATATATATATAGGGTTTTACAATAAGAGGTATTATTTTGAATAGCCCGCTATTTCGGTAGATGTTACTTTTGAAGCTGTCATTTTTTAACATTTGACAAGTAGAAACTACGTCATTAATAAAAATGTAACGATACACGCTTCAACAACGCATTGAAATTATTAAAATTCACTTGAGTGAATCAAATGCAAATCGTCTTGAGTGATGAGACCCATTTCCACCTCAGTGGCTTCGTCAACAAACAAAATTGTCGCATCTGGGGATCGAAAAACCCAAGAATTATTGTTGAAAAGCCTCTCTGTCTTCAATGTGTGACTGTTTGGTGCGGTTTATGGTCCGGCGGAGTCATTGGACCTTACTTTTTCGAAAATGAGGCTGGAGCAACAGTTACGGTGAATGGATTACGCTATCGAGAGATTATTAATGATTTTTCATGGCCGAAATTGGATGGTATTGATCTGGGCAACGTTTACTTTCAACAAGACGGTGCTACGTGTATATAGTATATATATATATATATATATATATATATACACGTTCATATATATAAATATACTATATACACATTCTATATATATATATTTTGTTGTGACATGACATATAGGTAGTAGTCGAAGTATTTTATTTTAGGTCAAATCAAAGTAAAATTACGGAGGAAAAATGGTCTACATATTAAAATTGCAACTAAAGTTTTTCTGGGGGTATTTGAAAAGCAGCAGAAAATACTTCCATCAGTCAACCACAATAAAATATCTGCAGAATATGCAAATGCAACTGGAAAAAATTGACGGACCTGCTTGGATTCAGTGTTTAATTTGCCCATGGTGGATAAGCGAGTTGTAACAATAACAGCAAGAAGCATTATTACGAATTCGGAATATTTATGGAAGAATGCCTTTTTTACACTTCTACTAATCTGTTTTATTTTCTTTTATGATTTTTTTTCTAAAAGGCGCGATTGCCGTTATTGTTAGTTTGATAAACATACCACATATATATTTTTTAAATTTATTTCATTAGGGTTTTATTATAAGTAAAAAAGATATTTATGGTCTTACTAAAAAACGTGGTGAAATTTTTATTTAACTCATAAACGACCGTGTATGTAAAAACCTCACTAATTGAAACGCAAAATAAAAACTCACATAAAATAGTTAATGGAAAGATACATAAGATGTATACACTGCTTATCCACAGAAAGAAGGTTATTTATCTGTTATATAAACTTCAAATAATAATTTCTTATCGAATTTCAGAATTTTTCAAAGGTATTAAAAATATTCTTTGATTTCTTCATTTTAAACATGTTGTAAAAATAAATACTATTGCAGACACTAGATTAAATGACATTTTAGATTTTTTATTTAAAAATTTAATTTGAAGGAAAAAACACAAAACAAAAACATCAAAAATATTCGAGAGTTTCAAATTAAAAAAAGTTCTTTTATTTTAATATTTTGCAATATAACTGTCTCTTCATTTTTTATCTCGTTCATACCTACAGTTAAAAATGATAAAATATTATAATAAAAATTCCCAGCGAATAACCAAAAAATCAGATATTTTTTATATATTTTTTCATCAATATTAAAGCCGACTTTTGTGCTTCGTTTAATAACATCACTTTAGTGAATGTTTTAATAAACTCACACGGTAAAAGTAAATAAAAATATAATAAGTAGGATACAACCTCACTTTTTCTGATAAGATGAAACCATATTTCTCACGATATGACATCCAGATTGGATTAAAAGTGATAAAAATAATAGAAAGTTTATTTTTTTATTTTTTTTTTATTTAGTTACTTTTTTAAATAATTAGGTACATTTTTGTATGGCACATGAAATAAAATATATATATAAAATTAAAACAGATCATTGAAGTCCTCCTCACTAGGAGGACTATATTTATGTTAGTATACGTTTTCAGCGACTAAGATGATGTTTTAAATATATTAACTAGTTCTTCTTCCGATATTTCCCTAAGCCAATTGTAATAATATATTAATGAATTAAGATGCGACTAAGATGATTGCGACTAAGATGATGTTTTAAATATATTAACTAGTTCTTCTTCCGATATTTCCTTATTGAATTGTAATAATATATTAATGAATTGGTCATTAGAATTATAGAAATTATTGTTAAAAACATGATTTTAATCACACATAATAAACCGACACAGTCATTCGCGGGGAAACTGACGTTCATGGCGCGCATGCGCACTAAGGAGCGCATGCGCGTAGGTCTGATAATTGAAATGTTGTGAGAATTTTTTTTTGGCAATAATTCTAAATCAACATTGTACAATGTGTAACAAAAACGATTAAGGCGATTCACTACGTCGTGTAGTATTTTAAATTGAGCCGCTATCAATAACAACCCTTACGTAGAAGGCGATAAGGTTTAAATTCCCGCTTAACTCCATCCGCCTGTTTTGATTTATTCAAGAAAAAAACTTGGCCAAAAAGTGCCTTTCATTTTATTTTGTGGATGTTCAGGAATAAATTTTTTTTTTTTTCGATCATTTTATAAATAAATTAATTTGCCACATTATACAATAAAATTATAACCGAAAATGGGTTCGTAAGAAGGAGATTTTGAACTTTAAAGCAATTTTCATAGGCCTTATACATTATTTTTTTCTGGGCTTATAAAAAGACTTATCTAAAAAATACTCAATTATTTTAAAGGCCAAGATGTATTCAACTCGCAGTATTTAATCAAAGCATCTGAAACATTTCTAGGCGACCAAATTTTCAAACCAAAAAAACACGATTTTGCATTATTACGTATGGCATCGTCTTAACGATTGTAAAGTGGTTTTTCTTTAATAATGCTGTTAGAATTTGGGTATTGTATTCAAATTTATACTCCTTTAGTGTTATTCCCATTTACTATTTTTTCTGATCCATTTAATGAGTAATTCTCATTGACTATGACAAACTTAATGGAGCTAAAAAAAATTTTTTTTGTGCTAAAATCAAATGTTTTATTTTACTATAGTGCAAGAGTCGACGATTACCAAACAATTTTGATATATATGTAATTTTTTTGTTTTTCTAAACTATCCCATTCATCAAGGATCTCACATAGAATCACCTCCCGACGAATGAGCAATCCCGTTTTTAATCGGAGAGCAATTGATTTGAAGACATTAAAATTAGCAATATTCATTTTTCTCTGTGTTGATTTCTGAATGGTGATATCTTGCCAAAACGACACTTGATTGTGAAATAACCCACATATTAAAATGCTATTTCACTTATAATATGCTTATTTAAACTAAGGGTGGCTTGTTTCACAGAATTTGAACAATTCATCAAATTACGTTACGTGTAAGTTGTATACAAGTTCTGTTATTATATCATTTTAGGCTAATTGCTTGACAGAACTGAAATAATAACAGAACTTGAAAAATCTTTAACAGAACTTTAAAAATAACTCTTCTTCAAATTCTTCGAAACAACCCGTCCTAAGTGTCAAATTAGCGACCTTTGTATTAAGATAAAATAAATTAATACCAGATTTTGTCGCTAAAAAACTCATTCCCTGATTAATTTGTTAGCTTAGAATCTAAAAAACTTCTACTCTAAATATTATTCGTTGTTGGTATTTTAAATAAACACCCTGTATATTATTTCTGTTCCGGGCCTCTTTGTCCCATTTTCCTGACAGCGGCAACTAAATGACTTTAGGCAAATAGAATCAGTGGTAATCAAATGAAGGCGTCAGACTTGTTGGTAGTTACTTGATGATTTTGTTAGGCAAGTACCTTCCCGGTATTGAGCGGTACCTACCCTTCAAAGTAGGAGGGGAGGTGGGATTAGAATGACGATGAATGATAAAATTCTATCAAATTTAATTTCATTGAAACTAATATCTTCTATGTTCTTTTATTTAACAACAAATATACATTTATATATTTTACATTAACTCCACACAGGAGAACCAGAGGAAAATCTTTTCCCTCGGGGCCTATATCATCTTTGGGGATTTTATATTGAGGGCCTTTTTCAAGAGAGAAAGGAGGAGAGCATTCCACAGCCGAGCTGTTGAACTCAAGAACGAGTCATAGAAGCGATCCGTTATAATGTGACAAATATCAACTGTGTACACATGTAAGGAGCGCGTTTGGCGTGTTTCCTGACTATGTACCGGTGCCGAAGGGATCAATGACGCTAATTACTCGGATTATCTTCTATTTTAATAGCGGTGGAATAAGAACAGCATGTCTAACTGACGTCTGTGCTCTAAAGATTGCAATTACAACGAATTGCAAATGCAACGGACCGCCCGTTTATGCACAGAGTCAAGGGTTTTTTTAAGGGATTTTGGGGCTCCAGACCAGAGGTGGCTGCCAAATTCAACAGTAGGGCGCATACGCGATTTTTATAAGATCAGCAGTTGTATACCATTAATAGTACTTATATTGATGTACTAATGAGAGTAATTCAGTGTTGGAGTAGGAAGAAGAAGTGTTTACAGAGGAACCACAGTGGTTTACGAAGAAAATATATATACCTACATTTCTAAAACTAATATGCACAGTTGCTAGCTGTTCCTGACCATAAAGATATATTTTCTATGTTTAGTAATGGTAGCGATAATCTGGATTGTAAGCCACACAGACCATCAGGGAATAATTAATTCCCTATGAAAAAAAAGGTTAGTTACAAAATTCACTCTGCAGGCAGCGTAACAAATTATCATCCAGCCACCAAATATATGCATAAAACAGAGAATTCACCGAATATATCACTCGCATTGAGATTGGCAGCAATTCCTTAATCTCCAAATTCGGCAGCGGAAGGCAATCAGCCCAATAAAACTTGCATTCGCACCATGAAATAATGATCTGTCACGACAAGCTCTCAAGAAGGTAGAATTTAGAATAAATTGAATTAACACATTGTAATTCAAAAAGTACTGTTACTTTCTTGTGACAAAAATATTTAAATCTTTTAGTCTTAAATCGACCAAACAGGAATAGTGGTGCCCTCTTTTGTAAAACAATATAATTCAGATGAACCCAGCTGCTTAATGCACAGGCAACTTAATTTCATTGTCACCCACCTGCAGAGCTAAATCTATATAATAACTGACCAGAGATGTCTATCCTGTCCACTATTTTTAATTTTAAGTTTAAAATTTTAAGTTAACTAATTTTAAGTCTACTGCTTCAAACGGGTACACACTGAAATAATAAAATCGTAGTAATAAATTTAATTAAACCATTTGATAAAAAATCACAATTAAATAAACGCCGGGTTCCGGCACTGAAACGCCTGGGTTTTCGGCACTGAACTAAAACTGGAACTGAAATGTTTAGTTTTTACAAAGCATCGTTGAAAAATCCAAATCAGTTGTGTAAAATTAATTATAGTGATAAATCACAATCTGTGGAGACGAGATAATAAAGATTTTTTAAGAATAACAAGAAAGGACTGTTATTGATATGACTTAGAGAGGACACTATATTATAAACAATAGACATTTAATTCGCTATCTTATTCTTCATAATTATTAATTAGTATTACGAGTATTTACCAGTGGCAATAATAGAGTTGATATTAATTTTAAAATACTGGATTTTTTATGAAATGACCTTAAGAGGAACGGCTGCGCGGCCTTCTTCATACAAAACTTAAATTTGAATTTGAGGCCAAATACTAAATTTATGTTACAACGTAAATCTGTAGTTTGAAAATTAAATCACCCATTAAAATAGTTATTATTAATGATTAATATTTTTTTTGTATATGTCATCATATTTACATAGGGAAAAAGTTATATTATTTTCTTAATAATTACCGTTAAGTCACAAATATTAGCCAAACTTGCCTATAAAATCGTAAAAATAGATTTATTTAACTTCCCATATTTTATGGTTTGAAACACAAATAAATAAAGTAACACATATCCGTGCTAGATTTTTGCTACACTAAAAAATGATCGCTCTTACAAACACATCAAATGAGTTTTACAACATACCCATTTATCTATCCTATGACGAATCTCACATGAAATTTATCGATAAAAATCTCCGCCGCATTTGATTTGGACACATTTAGCAGGTTGCCGTTTTGAAGGGTTGTTTAACGAAAGCCCAGCGCGCTATTCTCACAACCCCTAGCCCATAAGCCCCTTTTGTAAGAACCTTCCCTTCAAACCTACCCTTACCCGACCTACCCGGCTCTGCCCGGTACCGGGGCCAAGGGGCGCAAATTCTTTACCGTGGGGATAAATTAATTTGCAATTTGGATCAAGTGGCCGGTGTCCGGAATAAATAGGAGCCATTATGGCCAAATGACGAAACGAGCGTGGATTCGTGCCTTATGTCGTCGGGGTGAATTGATCATAATATTATAAAGGATAACTTTAACCTTTTAGGGGTTGGGATTTTGATACTACATTTAAACGCATTGGATTTTCTTGCTTTGTATTTTTGAATATCTAATTATTATGATTCGATTCAATTCGATTTACTTAATTATTGACTTACTTTAAATGTCTCTTTCTTAGTAAATCTCTGTAATTTACCTGCGGTGGAGACATAATACGGTTGGGAGAGATACCAATTCAAGATTCTGGAGTTAAACTCTATATCTCAATACATACTAACCTATAACTTATCACTTACTATTCTTACAACTAATAACTTACAGCTAAGATTTATTACTAGTGACCTAGAACTAAGATTTATAATTAGCGATTTACAACTAAGACTTATGATTAGTAACATAAAAAAATGCATATTTGTGACCAAGTGGGTTTAAATAAGTAGTTGGGTACTGTCAAAATATACCTAATAGAAGAGAATAAGAGCTTTACACTGTTATTCACTTTGATATGTATAACCTTGTTTAAAGTCAAAATCAATGTTTTCGATAGCTTTCCTTATGAAGATTTGGTAAGTATGCAATGTGTCACGTGACATCACTCGAAGTACATTATTTCATAATTTCGATGTAGGGCTACAGTGCCTGCCCGCAAATATCAACATTTTGATGGCTACTATTTTTGGTATTTTCCAAAAATTAAAAAAGTTCGGTGATCACCATGCTCTAATTAATAAGATACGTTTGTAAATATTGTAAATTTTGATGTAAGAGATAACCTCGCATTGTCTTTTGTGCCACTATTAATATTAATTGCTTTTTTTCAGACGGTCACAGTTCCCCCCGCGACGACTGTTACTCAGCCGGTTCCCCGCCCTCCATGGGCATGTGCGGGCTGGGGTCCATGGTCCCGCCTATGGGCGCCATGGGACTCCCGCCCATGGGGGCGATGGGTGGGATGGGGTCCATGGGGTCCATGGGCATGGATGGCCAGCTGGTCAGGGCGGTCAGATCGCCCGCCCATTGGAGGGTGCACCACGAGAGCTCGGGGAAGAAGTCTAATGCGTTGGGTAAGATTATTATAACATTAATCTTTATATCAACTAATTAAGTAACAAACAGCTTGGTCTTCGTACACACTCTTTGCTTCAATCACATTCATACACCGTCTGACGCATACCCTTCTGTTATTGTCCGAATCAAGTTTTTTTTTAATATTTACATTAACTCCCACAGAAGGCCCTGAAGAAAATAATTTCCATACGCCTATCTCATCTTTGGGGATGTTGTTGAGTGTAGAGTGGAGTAAACAAGGGTGTTGAAGAGATTCATTTTATAGCAGGGAGGACACACAATTAGTTGATTATGTCTTCCTCAAGCGTCCTTGGCTTCTTCTACCATTCTTTATACTATATTTATATTTAAAATTTAAAAATTTTTTTGGAAGATCTAAGTTGATTTTTTCTTCAACAAAGCATTTGTGTGACCATCGCTTTATGTTATTCAGTCAGTTAAGTATTATGTATTAAGCCAGGGCCGGCCCTGAGCCAAACTACCCCTTACGCGAGCAATATTTTGGCGCCCCTTGTCCAAAACCTGTGATCAATAATATCCGTATGATTTTTTATTTTTGTGTAGCGCCGTTCTTATGAAAAATACTCTCAAGGGCGACTGTTAGGTGTTAGGTATTATCAGCGCCTTGACAATTAGGCGCCCGGAGCGGACTGCTCCTATTACGCCTGCATAGGGCCGGCCCTGTATTAAGTCCACACAAAATGTTGTGTTATTATTTCCCTCTGAAGTTTAATGTTATGGGTGCGACACTTGTTAAAAATTAAAGTTCGTGTTAATACTTAGATATTTAGCAAAATCTCCTTGCCTCATTGATAACATAAAAATATCTAATCAACATTTTTTCTTCTGTGTTTCCTCCCTCCTACAACATGGGTCTCTTCCAGACCCACGTTCACTCCTTCCTCTCCTGAAAGAGATCCTACACACAACAGCCTCAATGATGAAAAACCTAACGAGATACCACCCAAACTTACAATGCTTTTCGAACCCAAGCCAGCTATAAAAACAATATATTTAAGCATCATGTATCTATATTATATCTTTTGAAAAGGCCAATGTCAGTTATTCAAATTTCACGAGGTGTATATGAAATTTGCTTCTTTTAGCACTTTTCAATTTTAAGAAAGGCAACATTAGCCCCTAAAAATCAAAATATTTTTTCGGGAAATCCAAAAGCGATTTTGATTTCGTAAAAAAAACAATTTTAAGACGAAAACGCACAATAATATTTTTAATTGTTTTTGTGTTTAATTCGTACAAATCAATTAATTTTTTTTGAAATTTAATAATGTTATGCGAGTATTCTAATTACTCTAGCGAGTACACAATTCTAATTTTGTATTATTCTTGGCCATTTTTAAGCTGTAGTTAAGCCACGTTGTTTATATGATTAGTTTTCAGTGATATTGAAATTGGGCGGGGGTAAATAGAATAATATAAATAAGTAGTCTCAACGTGGCCTTACCACAATTTTAAAATGGCTTTGAACGTCGAAACACTGTCATAATAATAAAAAACTAAAACACTTTCAGAATTTGACTGACATTTACCCTTTTAGAAGAAATCGAATATGATCAAAAAAGAAAACAGGCCTTATAAAATATTATGTTGTAGAAGGTCAGTTACATTGACAGTCTAATTTTCACCTTTCCGCTGGGGAGAGGTAATGCAAAAATAATATCGTTTAGGCCTGTTTTTCAACTGCTCAGGTCTGGTGTGCGTGGTCTGCGGCGATACCAGCTCCGGGAAGCATTACGGCATTTTGGCCTGCAATGGTTGCAGCGGCTTCTTCAAGAGATCCGTAAGGAGAAAACTCATCTACAGGTAAGAAAATGATCTATGCTTTAACTAGTAGTTCTGTGAACGGTAAACCTCACGCCCAAACAATTACCTATGCTTTAACTAGTAGTTCTGTCATCGGTAAACCTCACGCCCAAACAATTACCTATGCTTTAACTAGTAGTTCTGTCAACGGTAAACCTCACGCCCAAACAATTACCTATGCTTTAACTAGTAGTTCTGTTAACGTTAAACCTCACGCCCAAACAATTACCTATGCTTTGACTAGTATTTCTGTTAACGGTAGACCTCGCGTCCAAAAAAAACATATTTCTTATTATATTTTATTTAAAATATATACTTATTTACCTACTTACTTTATTAGAAACCATATACTTTATGTTACATTTTTTTTTTAATATTTCAAATAAGGAATTAAACAATCTGTCCAACGAAACTTCTCCATATCAATGTGAATTATATTTTCATACTTTTTTCAGGAAGGCATTTAAACCTTTTTTTATGTTTGTTTTGATTTTCAATAATAAAATTGAATGAGTATTTTATCGCCTTTTAAAAACGATTCTCAGTTTTCGAAATATTCCATTTATTTATTTTTACTCTCTGAACTTCGGACAACGAAATCAAGAAATATAAATGGGGTTAATTACCTATTTAACCCCTTTATTTTTACTTTATTTCACGCCTATTGGGGCTTTTACATACATATATGTATATAAAAAATATTGACGAAATTGTACACGCAAATAGTGCAGAAAACGACTATTTAAAAGAATTGCACAAAAATAAATAGAAAGAAAAATCAATGAACTTGATCCACACAGCATGCAGCCACAAAACATAAAAAAATCAAAATATTTATTTTTTCTTTGTCGACAAAATTATTATGTGTTAGTCAAATTTATTTTATTTATTTAACGCCCAGAGGGCTTTTACATGGTTGGTAGTATAATTTTAATTTGACAGATACTTTGAAACATAAAAAATAAGAATAAAATTACATTTGATAAAAGCTATGCAACGAGTCATACAAACACAAGAAACAGAAACAGAAAATTACAGCTATTTGTAGGTTTACATGATGTGTTTAGGAGTATTGTGGAAATAAATGTTTTTAATGATCCACAAAACTTGCCAAGTTGATATTGAATATGTCAATATCACCCAAGTAATGATTTCCCATGGTGTGAAGTCGTTCATTAAATAATAATACTTAAATAAATACCTTTATTAAAATATTCCACTACCTGATGAAAAAAACTTCAATAAGGTATGCTTATATATTGAAATTGATATACTATACAATTTGTCCAAATAATCGTCACTCTCAAATTCTATTTCAAAAAATTGGCAGGTACCATAATATTTAAAATGAATCTTTACTGAACCATTTAAATAGCGTACATCTTGAAACAGAAACTGAACGTACAAACAAATTTTCAGACAGACGAAACGCAAAAGGTTCGAGTTAAAACAAGACTACCCTCAGACAATAATAAATAATTATGATTATGTTGAATTGTACAAAATAAATGTATTGATTGGGGATTTTCAAAACCACCTTAACAAGCGCTACAAATTCCTTCTTGTATATACCAAGTTAATCTTGATTGGATGCGAGCGTGGTGAAGTGGTGACATGATGGGTGAGAGCAAGAAAGGGACGGCCTTTGCCGGGTCAGAGAGTGAGATGATTTGATATGTGTGCTGGTTGTTGGGTGGCTCTCGCGCTAGACTTGGCAAAGCCGGCGGTCAATAGCCTAATTCCGCCTTTGTTGTTCTAATCCCATTGGCACGAATCAGGAGAAAATTGGTAAAATTAATTCGTATATTCATTTTTATCTAGTTTAATTTGTAGAACTCCATTTCTCTTTTAGTTTTATTTTAAATTCAATAATTTTATTATTAAATTTAAGAAAATAAATCGTTTATTTATAAACATCTTGTGACGTGTAATTTTTGTTTCACCTTGCTAATGCATTATCAAACTGTTATTATCATGCGAAAGGCATTATCACACGTGATAATAATAAATGACAGCATAAATTGTTCATAATTAAATAAAACTTTATATTTGATTATTGAATACATTAAAGAAGAAAAACGAAAATAAATGTATACATTTTTCCATACGAGAATATTTTTTATACAAATAATAATTAAACTTTTTGCTTCTTATGTTATGTTTATGTGATAAAGATTACAATAAGTTACAATTTTAAAATAAATATCTTTTTAAAATTAAACCTACTTAAAAATATTCAAAAATACGAAACGTTAAAAGGAATTTTGTACCAGTTGAATTTAGCCAGGTTACATAAAAAACACAATGTTGCCAATTTGGACAAATAAATATTGATAGGAATCAATAATATACATAATACATAAATATTTAGGTAGGTACATAGGTACAAATTCGTAAAATTACAAGTATATAATTATACACATTATAAAATATGAAAAACTTGTGATAAACGAGTTTATTGAATATAATTAATCATATTAGATAAATATGATTATGAAGCAGGTTTTACGTTTATTTGATCCTTTGAATTGAAATTGCTATTGCGGTCCTGTTCTCGGCTCAATCTTCGATATATACAAAGCTCCGAATGATGTTTCCTATACTCTGAACTACTCTCTATTGATACTGTAGTCCAATATAACTCAGCAAAGGGTAACTAATTGCTTTGCCCACTCCGCTATATCCACAGAAGGGATCTGCTAACAACTTGCCAAAATGCTAAGCTTTATCGAATTTACAAATGTGTGGATAATAACTTCCCTTATTTTGCATGGAGAAATTATGACCTTTGTGGTAAAGCGGTTAACCCCATGACTCCATGGATTTTTACACCGGTCCCTTTTTTAGTTTTAAGTGATCAGGTCAGGAACGGAGGCTCCGTCGAAGCCAAAGTCAAGTTAGCCTCTCAGAAACCGCGTACTGAGGGTACAGAGCCCGCTGATACTGCAGATAATGCGTAACTGTTGACCCTGTACAAAGAGCAAGTGTGCACCACCGTTGAAATTTTAACCCACAAAATACCCGAAAAAATCCTTGAAAAACCTAGATTAAGAAAATGCAAAAAAAAGTGTAAAAATAATATATGTTAAGTATTAAAACCGTAAGTTAAAATTAAATTCTTAACATACTTTATATTAGACCATATGAAGTGGATCAATTTTAAGAGTAATATATAAAAAAATAATATAAATAAATATATGTATTTATATAAATAATGTTTCTTATTACAATGCAACAGCAATGCATTGTGAAAATTAATATCAAACACACTAAAAATCACTTTTCTATCTAGGTATAACTAACTTTAAC
The DNA here is from genome assembly GCF_061612785.1 of Hesperophylax consimilis. Taxonomy (NCBI): domain Eukaryota; kingdom Metazoa; phylum Arthropoda; class Insecta; order Trichoptera; family Limnephilidae; genus Hesperophylax; species Hesperophylax consimilis. The sequence goes on from NC_142859.1 coordinate 25,142,647, forward strand.
AACCTTCCCTTAAATTTAAAAATTATCGAAAATATTTATGAATTTTAGCTAATGTTTAAATATTATCTTAAACTACTATAAGAGTAGTTATATTATTAATAAATGTTGCGTTTTTTCTGACTTATCTTTTGTTATTGTTTACAATAATTTATTAATTACTTATATGATTTTGTATAAGTGAGCTAGAATTCCCTAACCAAACACAAGAGCGTTTTCTCTTTATGGTGAGGAAAGGATATTTTTTTGTTTTACATTATAATACTATATGACATGTAAAAATTGTATATTTATTGTAAAAAATACAAATATTAAATATGCATAATTCCTAATACAAAAAATAAGAAAATATACAAATTAACAAAAACATAGAGTAATATATATATAGGTATAAGCAAAACAAACAAGCCCAAATTTAAAGTAGGTATTTACAACAACAAAATTGATGAACAGTTTTTTTTGTTTTAAATAGATAGATAATTGTCAAACTTTCGATGGTAAATACGATGATATTAAAACCCATTTTAAATATCGATTTAATCTGTGTTTTGTTTAAATAATTTATTTCTACATTTAAAAGCCAGATGGTATCTATAACCAACAAGTACATTTTACTGCAGTCAAATGAAGCAATACTAGATAAAAAGCGCGGTTCTATTAACAAAGACAGATTACAATCCAATAACCAGCGAACAATGTAATGTGGAATTAATTTGACAAGATACAATATACCCCCAATGATACTCCAATGGCCGCCACCGCTTGTGGTTCCGCTGCCTCCATTGAGCGGTCGCTAATCGCGTTATTTTATCTGTGGCGAGTTTTTGGCGCGGAAAATCAAGTGCACGGGCCAACTGTCAAAATACCCAGAGAACGGGGCGAGAAATTGAGGAATCGCTTTACATCTTTATTCATTTTGATTGCATTCTTAATTTACCAAGAGTTGCATCAAAACGTGGCTAAGGCTTGGTCGTTGTAAATGATTAGAAGCAAACATTTTGAGAGTTTTTACTCTCTATTGAAAGAAGGGTAAAAGCAGGTTAACTCCATTAATGGAGGACTGAACGCAGTTGACGCGAATAAAAAATTGTCCAAATAAGCGAAGCTAGCAGTCCACAATGGAGTGCTGGTACATACCCTGATCTACGGAAGTGATGCATGGAACTGGCAGAGAAAGATGAAAGTAGACTGAATGCTGTATAAATGAGATCCCTGAGGCGTATGTGTGGTAAAACCATGTATAATCGTGTGATAAATGTGGAGATCTGCAAATATTGCAAGGCTGATGTAAGTGTAATGAGTAAGATCAAGAAAGGGACGCTTAGATGGTTTGGGCATGTATAGCGAATGAGCGAAGAAAGGAGTGTAAGGAGAATATACGATGTAAATGTGAATGGTAGCAGAAGTCGGGGACGCCCGGGGAAGACATGGCATGACCGAGTGAATCGGATCCCAGAGTCGGGTCATGTCAAGAGTCAGAATAATGGAAGAGCATTTATGAGACGATGTATGAATGTGAATGAGGCAAGGAGTGTGTGCCAAGACCGAGTCGAAACGTCGTGATGGTTAGTTAGTTAGTTAGTTAGTTTTTACTTCCGAATACATATCCTTGGTATAAATATCCTCGGTATCAATATCGTCATCATAAATACCGTCGGTTTCAATCTCCTTGGTATCAATATCCTAGACATAAACATCTTCGCTATTTCGCTTGCTAATAAACATGTTTTAAATTTTACATAACAGATAAAAATCTACTAGTGAAGGGTAAATGGCCGTTATTTAAAACACTTTACAACTGTTGTTATTAAATATTCAATTTCCACACGGTTTTTCTATTGGGTTTTGCGCCTATAATATATAAGAAATATAGAAAGGGCGAAACCGAGTAGGTGGCATAAATCAATATAACTAATTACTGCTTAGTCACAGAAATCATTCCTCTATTCGTGATATGTTATTTATCTAAAAATATATTTTCATGTGAAAAACACGTTACGATGAATAATTATTATTGATCTTTGAACACGGCAATACCCGTCCTGTTTACACAGATGGCGTTAGTGTGTGATCCGACAAAGTACTTGATGGAAACAATAAATTACTCGGTGGTGAGATGCACGCATTACCTGAGCCACATTCTGAACGACGGGGTTCAAAAAACCAAACAAAGTGCATTCAAACAGGATGACTGTCTAACACCAGTTGAACTTACGACGGTCAGGTGACAAAAGAACAAGTCAATGTCTTATTTTTACATTTACTTACATTTATTTGTGTGGTTATGATGATTCCAAGTACAATCATAATGTTGAATCAATATTATGACCAATGCGCAACAAATGACTATGACTTCAAATGTACTCATTTGAAATGCTACGCTGTAATGAACAGGTCAATTTTTACTCATGGTATTAAATTGACAGAAAAAGGGTACTTAAGGTATTTAAACGCGCCATTCTGTTTGTGTGAGTTTCGAAAAAGAGACAAAGTTACACGACCACATTGAGCAAGTAATGCTTAAGGTGATGCACTACGTCGTGCAATATTTTAAATTGAGCCGCTATCAATAACAATCCTTACGTAGATGGCGATAAGGTTTAAATTCCCGCTTAACACCATCCGCCTGTTTTGATTTATGCAAGAAAAAAACATGGCCAAAAAGTGCCTTTTATTTTATTTTGTGGATGTTCAAGCATAAATATTTAATTTTTTTCCGATCATTTTATAAATAACTTAATTTGCCACATTATACAATAAAATCATAACCGAACATGGGTTCGTAAGTAGGAGATTTTGAACTTTTAAGCAGTTTTCATAGGCCTTTACATTATTTTTTTCTGGGCTTATAAAAAGACATATCTAAAAAATACTCGATTGTTTCAAAGACCAAGATGTATTCTACTCGCAGTATTTAATTAAAGCATCTGAAACATTTCTAGGCGACCAAAATTTCAAACCAAATACATGATTTTGCATTACTACGTATGGCATCGCCTTAAACGAAATTATGGTAAGACGTCATCAAGAGGTAACAGGTCACTGAGCAATGTTAAATCATTACGCACAACGTGATAAGTTGTTTTCTAGCATGCTTTAGAATAATTATACATTATTTTTGAATTATCTGAAGCAATCAGTATGCATATACAATATGTGTAAAGTATGTTTTTTTAAATCGTATTATTATCGAAATTATCGTCTTCGATTTATGAGGAAGCTATAAGCCAAAAATTTGTGCATTCTTATTGCGCCTTATACCTCCACGAATATAGGTAATAAACACAAAAATCGCTTGTCAAATCCTCACTGATTAAATGTGAAACAAATATATTTTTTTAAATAAAATATAATGTCTTGTTCTTCTGAATTTGAGAGCTGCAAATCATTGCTCTGGGCTAGAACAGAGAGATATCGCACAAAAAACGCATTTGGTTATTAATAAAAACACACCCCTCGGGGATTTATTGTCTGTATTTTTAAATAATCTAATTCTCTATTATTAACCTAACAGTAATTAATAATTATAACAAAAAGATATTTATAGATTTTACAACCCATTTCCATAACCGCGTATTTGTCAAAATGCCTTTCATCTCGAGCCGTTTCCTTCGTCAGTGTAACTTCAAAATCTGAGTTAATAATTTTACGTCTGATTTTCTTGTAATTATTACAATGTAAGATATTATAATTGATTTTAACTCACACATACAAACTTTTATATGGGCAGCCAAAACTGTTAGTTGACGAACATTGAATATCAAATAATTATAAGAAATAATTAGTCGCCTGAAATATCAATACAAATTGAAAATATCTCCCGAGTAAAAATAAATGCCGCCAACGGGAATTGAACACGTACCTTCTGATTTCCGGGCAGGTGCTCTGAACCACTGAGCTATGTCTGATTATTTCAAACACGCCAAATAATTCAATAAGTAGGTACTAGTACCTCAATCAACAATTACTGCTTATAATATTTTTTCACTTGTAAACGACCAACTTTATTTTTGTAGGAAACGCTTTGTTGGTGCTAAATTTTCCACTAGATGGCGTCGAAACATTTGTTGGTTAAATATTTTGACTTGTCAAATATTATTATTTTTTATAATGATAAACTAATGTTAAAATAAAAACCTTGTATTATACACATTAGTTTATCATCATAAAAATAACATTGAATAACTTCAATCTACCTTGTCAAATTCTTTTCTTGTATGTTAATGTGGTGTTGACAATCTTACGAATCCTGCATTGTCGGCATTTATTTATTTCCAAAAATCTTTGTCACTAAACCAAATGGATCATTGAACCATTCCAAATATTGAATTACTTCTCCCCATTCTTTCTCTCGCTTACCTTTTTCATCTACAAAAAAATCCTAAAACTGTCCGCAAAAATACACAAAGGAAATTTTCAACCATAAACAACATTTTTAGACAAAATATGTGCAATTTAATCGAACTTAGATTTTTTATATGTGAACTCCCGTAGCATTCCCGTTCATTGCATCGATCAAAGGTTCATGCAATGAACAGAACAACGTGAGCTCAATCAAAGTGAAGAAAAACTAGAAAAAAATCTGGGTTTGATTGGAACTCTCGTTGTTCCTTTCATTCCATCATTGGAGATTCAAGACGTGCACTAATAAATTGTGAAAATGGGTATTTTCGCCAAAATTTTGACATTGCATTATAAATTTTTTTTTGACAATGATAATTATGTCTCATTTTCAGAATATTAGAAAGTTATACGTTTTTAACGTAAACATTTATTAATTGACTTTATTTAGTTAGTTAAATACAACTGTCGAAACTGTATATATTTGTAAATAATGATTTAGATCAAAAGGTAGTATGTCACATTTCTGAATTCAATGAAATAAAGTCTGATTTTGCAATAAATTTAAGGTGTGGAAGATTAATTTTGTGAAATCTTAAATAGCTTATGTATATTTTTTGTAAAATATACATATTTTTACGTAAATGTACACCAGCATTGAAAAAATCACGTTTATCATTTCTGGTGTAAAATCCGTTAGTTAGTTTTTATTTGGATTTTTTTACACGGATACGATTATATTACTCATGGAGTTTTTTAATATTATTTGATTGTACATATCTAAACTGCCCTAGCAACAATTTTTGCACTTTAAAGTGTTAAATTGAAGATTTTCACTTAAAAATCTACATTATTACCCTCCATTGGTACTCTGGTCAATAAAAAGTACATATTATGCACGATGAAAAATGATTATTGCTAATTTATTATGAATCTCTTCAAATTATTGGTAATTCCAGTTAAAAACTGGATTGCAAGCTTTACCAATAAATTAATAAGTTTTTTCATAAACTTTAGTAAAGTGCGAATTAATTAAAAACAAAACCCGAAAATTTTTGCATTAAAAAATTATTTGTATATTTTTGATAAATGATCAAGGCAAATAGATAAAGCATTATTAAATTGAGGGTTTATTTATAAGGCCCGTTAATTTACCGCGAGGGCAAAAATCCTTTTCTCGCCGGTAGTTAGTCTCAAAATTTCTGCACTGAAAAAAAAGAAAACTTGAAAAAAAAGGGATAACTCAAAAATAAAACATAAAAGTAACATAATGTTAAGCTTTAAAACTTTGGCGAAAATGGCCATTTAACGCTTGTGGTACAACAAACGAAACCACCGTCTTGAGTATAACAGTATAGCATTCGGTAGATATAGACATTACAATTCTTGGCACTGATCTCGTGGAAGGGATCTCCATTTCTATTCAGATCACAGCCTCAGTTCAGCTGTGCAAGCAACGTTCACCAGCCGTCACTTCTGACGAGGAACAAAGGCTTTGTGCTCTCGGGTACACTACTAACTACTACCACACTTCCTGCCTACGTCAAGCTCGTGTACGACCACTGAATTGTGGAGAGTGTGTAATGTTGGACTATTTCTCAAAGTTGTTCGCCTGAAAAACTACTTTCAAATAAATTGCTGTTGTAAAAAATGCTTTCATTTACCGCCTCGATGGCCCCTGCGGTGGAAGGATTAGGTCGTCGACAACAAATCCAGAGGTTTCGTTTAAAATAATATATACCTAGAAAATTTTCAGTACGTTCCAGAGTGGAAGATACTTTCATTATCGCCCTGATGAAAGAAAACCATTCAGAATCAAAACGTGCGTTGCTTGAAATGTCTTAAGGCAGGTTTGGTGACTAGATCTGAATAGTCAGGTACTCCCTCACCCTCCTCTTTCCCATTTCATTACCTCAGCCTCATAATTACACTAATGTAGGATGCCGTAGTCCCACTGTGGCACAGTCCGACGGTTGGGAGGAGTTGGGACTCTTGTACGGTATTCATATTAAAAAATGTCAACCATGCGATAACAACCGAAATGAAAAGTTTTTTAATGGCTGAAGTCAAATTAGATTTAGCATCGTTAACTGCTTAAGGATGAATTGAGTTGACAGTAATTCATCACTCAGGTGAATATACATATTGCTCAAAATCCTGGAACATTGTGATAATGAGTGTACATTTATTTCTTGAGTAATAAATAAGTTTCATCATGACGATCATGATCGCAGTACGGTATTGCTTTTATTTTGTATTAGTGCCTATTTGAAATACATTTTTTTTAAATATTATTAGTTGTAGTGTAATATTTATTTATTTATTTGGGACAATATTTTAAATTTCTTAGTACAATTTAGTCATGTTGGCCTCACTAGGTGGCTTACCCGTGCTGAGGCCTCCATTTTATAATACAAAATAGAAATTCTTTATATTCACTTTCACAGTCCTTCTCGCTGTGGATTCCTGTTACGGGGCAGATTGTAAGTTGTTGTGATGGCGTTGTCCTTATGCGTGCTGTCTTCATATTTCTATAATTTCTTTAGAAACTAGAGTGATTTTCGGCATATTATGCCCAGTTTTCAAAACGTCTTGAGTGATCGCACGCCATAATATGGCATTTTAGGCAGTTTTTATAAATCCTTAAAATATTAGTGAATCAGTTCATATGTCTCCTTATTAATTAATTAAGAGGTACGATTTTTTTTAAATGAGTTCGAGAAATCTATACTAGAACGCTATCACTCATATTCCAGTTATTTACTCGAGCACTCTTGTGAGCACATTATGTTGCTTTAGAGTTCATTGATTTTAATCAAGATCTAAACGATCAGGTTTTTACAAACCTTACTTTCTTCCTTTACCCCCTCCCCCCATTTTTCATTATTTTTTCCAGCGTTGAAGTCAGTAGGAATCTTACGAAGAAATATCCCGTTAAAAAAATTTCGTCTGTAAGTAAGAAGTGAAACTGTCATATTTCATAGACTTTCTGCATCCTGAAGACATACTCGTAAATGCTCACGAGTATTTCGTTATATAAGCAAGCTCCAAGTGGAAAATAGTCTAGGATTATCAGAAGCAGAAGCTGGTGCTATTCGCCAACATGTTTAAACATCCGGTGCCGTATCTCGCCTACCTAACGGAGGTAGGTGGAACGAGGTGGACCGCATATGCCCAAATATTGATCAACCGCGGTGAATTTTAATGTCTCCTGATAATAAGCGGCGGATTTGTGTGATGTTTCATTTCCTTGTTGTCTTAAAACATGTGTTTCTCAGCTTTCTATGTCAACCGATTTTGATTAGATTACTTAATTGAGTTGAGAGGGGCTTATTTTAATGTGTACCAATGCGACATCCTTGTGGGATTCCAGAACACTACTTGTTTGACAAGTAATTTTTAAAAACGGCTTTTTTAAAAATCTTAACCTTTCTAATTTATTAATTTCTTAATAGGCTACTAGCTCTTCTCCTAGTTAAAGCTTTAATTTCAAAGGATCCAGATTTTTATGTCACAGTGCGGCTGGTTGTATATACAGGGTACGTATATACAGCCAGCGGACGTTGGCGTATGGAACGTTCTTGACTTACTTTAACCAGTGATTCCAGACATTATTTGGAGTAAGAAATGTTTTGGTCTGCAGTAATTTGTTCAATATTAAATATAAACTTTTTTTTTCGAAAACATTTTTGACATTGGTCCCTCGGCTGACTAAACGCCCAACCCCTCACATCAACTCTGTCCAATTCCTTTTGATTTTCTATGTTATCGTAGGAAAATAAAAAAATGTAAAAAGTGACTGGAGACCAAAAGTTTACTCCAAATTACGTCAGGAATCACTGGTTAAAGTATGTCAGGTACGCCCCTTAACACCCTGTATATATATATATATATATACCAAATGTTGTCTTCTTTTAAATAATATGTATGTATTTAAAAAATCCTAGAAAGCACTTTGTTCCATAACATCATAAAATACCTGCGTATGTGGGTACTTATTATAATAAACACACTAATTTCGGTTGTGAGTCTGTCTGTGGTTGTGACTAGCTCTGGTACAATGTACCCGGATTTGTTTTGAATTTAAGTGTCATTCTCAAATTTGTAACTGATTATGCCAAGAATTCTGATGCGCGATAAAATATCTATCGATAAAATAACAATTTAACGGATAATTATATTATTGCCATTTTCAAAATTTAAACAGATGTGTCTATAATTGAGCAAAGCGATAAAGTGCTTACCCATAACTTCTGATTAATCGTGAACATTTTTTCTTGGTCATTCTCCAGCAATTGTCTCTGTTCTGATGTGTTCTTTACATAAACTCCCAGTTCCACAAATTCAACAATTAAAATAACTCGAGATTTTTCTTGGGTCCACGCTGGTAATAATAATAAATTCGTAGGTGCGTTGTAAATATTTAAATCTTTTGATTGCGGTATCCCTGTGATAAAAAATAAAGCTTGGATCCACTCGAGCGATTGGTGTCATGTAAATTTAACATATCATTTAATTAAAAACATTTCTCAATATATTAATTTGGAACTGTTTACTGCGGTTTTTAAACCAATTAATCCACCTAGATTTTAACGTCCATCACATATTTTTAGGTTCTATAAATTTGGCATATTATGGCAAGTGATTGCTCTAAACGATTTTTGGAAACTAGGCATAGTATTCCAAAAATCACTCGAGTGGATAATATCGTGAAAGTAAGTAGACAATTGTTATTGCTATGATTCGTTCTCATCTTTGACATTTTATTTCAAGTAGTAATTAAGGAATCAATGATGCTACATTACCGAATAAACCTTTTTGTTAGCTTCTGGCCACTTCTGCTAAAAGGTGATATCGTGTTGATATAATACAATACGCAAAACGTAAATGAATTGAATTATCCTTAGGGTGGGAAGAGGGGTGATTGCTTGGGGTAGAGTGGTTGCAGACGGGTGAAAGGGTGGGGGGGGGGTTTATTGATAGCAGGATTACTCTGTACGGTGTGACATGTGGCTTTATGCACCAGTAGTTCTCTAAGTGTTAACCCTACTTAAAATAACCCACGACGTACAATAACTACAGGCCCATCGCATCCTTTGGAATATTAAACAGAATCATAATATAGTTTTATATGCTAAACTAGTAGTTCCGTGAATAGTAGACATCGCGTCTAATAAAATACGTTTCCAATTTTCTCTTATTTAATAAATCAAAATCAAATTTCCTCTGAAATCGTAAGATTTGTAAAAACCATTTACTTATATTAAAAAAATATTTCAAATTAGGAATTTTATAACTTGTCCAAAGAAACGTCACTATCGTAATGACTATTATTTTTTTAAAATCTCTTTATGTACGATTACATTGAAAAATGCTAGTAAAAAAGTCCTTATAAATACGACGATTTCACATTTGAAAACAATGTTTACTGAACCATTAAAGCGGCCACTATCTTGAATCAGAAACTGAATGTACCAACAAATTTACAGACAGACGAAATACAAAAAGGTTTTATTTAAAACAAGACTTAAGTTTCATGTCCATGTAGACATCAAATGTTGTTTTTTCTGTGCTGAATACCTATAGCCAGAGTAGCAGGTACTCTCAGTATCGCCCTGGTGAAAACGCACGAGTCAAAATCTTGAAATAGACTATTTTTACCGACTAAATATATATACTGAATAGTCAAATTCTTCCCAAATAATTTGTAGTTTTCTTCCCTCCTCTACTCTCTTTAACCTCATAATATACCTTCCAATTTAAGGATGCCATAGTCCCCACTACCTTCATGTAGTGCGGTAGTATAGACAAAATAAACAACGCAACCCCAGTAGTACCTTACAGGTAATTATTTGATTTACTCGTCTATAGGAGATATCCACAGTTAATATCTACACAGAGAAAACTTACTGATATAGAATACTATTAATTTATTTAAAATCTGGTCGAATTATTCGTTTTCCTGTTAATAACGAATGAATTGACAGATTTCCGAAAAAAGTTGGAATCATTTTAAAGCGAATGTTTTATGAGGACGGTGGAACACGTGTTCGTACAAATACTGATATTGTCGCATTTCGTAATGACATTTATTAGAAAAGAACACGTGCATAAACAAAAAAATATTATTACATGAGAAAATTGGCATGCTATCACTTTAACAGGGTATTTTTTCTCCGAGTATAAATCCAATTTTGAAAGCTTGGAAACAAGAAGTAAGTCACCACTGTTTGCAGGACTAAATGCCTGCGTGCGCTCTAGAAACTCCCTTGTACCTACCTACCCTCTCTGTAGGCACTACCATGTGTAGGCACTGTCACTGGTCCCCGAGGGCGGGATTAACTACCCCTGAAAACACTAAACTACGTATTGATTCAAACGGTTCCCCTATATAGTATAAAACTAAATAATATTGTTCGAACATTACATACAAAACAGAAAGTTAAAAGCGAGTGTCTAATGAGGACGGCGGAACACGTGTTAGTACAAATATTGATATTGATACCGATATTATCATACTCCGTCTGATATATATTTGGAAAATAAAACCAGTTTTCGATATATTCTGAATGAATAATATTTTATCAGGAAATTGGCAAAAATTGAAAGTGTGCAAATATTTTCAGTTTACAACATCATTTATGTCACAACAGAGTTTTTCCTAGCGAGGAAGATGAAAATTGGGTACAATTTTACTAACCTCGATCAAAACAGAGCAAATATTTAAGCGACTGATTTGCGGGTTCATTTCCATGCTTTTCATTACTTCCATATGTCTCTGAAAACTAGTCTTCCTTATGATAATATTAACATATAGTATATATGTTACAGTTTATTAGGGTAACATAACAATATGTTACAGTAAGGATAATATTTTTTTATTATTATAAGAGAATACCAGAATTTTAATACTAACAAAAAAACAGTGGCTACGCAAAGCTGCCACAAGGGAGTCTGTCTGCAGGTTCTATCATTTTCTTTAATTTAATTAACATAACTCAAAATCATTTTGTTGGTAAGTTTAGTAAAAT